>NC_065526.1:22713972-22792964 GCF_006386435.1 Epinephelus moara
GAGAAGAAGCCGAGTTAGTGACATCCAGAATGGCCGAGTTAGCAAGATGCAGTAATAGAATACGAGAGAGAGAGAGAGAGAAGGAGAGAAGGTGCCCGGTGTATTATAGGGGGGTCCTCCGGCAGACTAGGCCTAAGTCAGCCTAACTAGGGGCTGGTACAGGGCAAGCCTGAGCCAGCCCTAACTATAAGCTTTATCAAAGAGGAAAGTCTTAAGTCTAGACACCATGCAAGACACAGTCAGAAAAGACTTTACAGGTCTGTAGTTGAGATCAATATGAAGGCTAAGTTTGAATATGGGTGTGGTCTAAGCAAGGTGGCCGGAAATCGGTGGTAGGAAGTAGTCAGGGGGGCGCTGTGCTGTGGCTGAATTGATCCTAATGCAGGATGACCTCTAGTTGTGTTTTTGTTGTTGCAGGTCTGTAAAAATGGTTATGATTTAGTATGGACAGTGTAAGTCCATCAAAACAAAAATCTTTTATACTGTACCTCTATATGTTCTTGCACAAGCACCATTTGGCGTTCCTGGAATTGTGAGGTGGTTATTGGGTCCTATTGTTTTGGAAAGAACTGCTGTGCTATCGTGAGTTAGCTCAATGTAAAGGGCTTGGTCTTTAAGGACGAGCACTGTTCCATTCTTGCATTCCCACTTTTGGAGGTCGCTGTTTTCGTCACAATCATAGAGGCTTATTTCACTCCCCACACTTTTCCCCTGGACTCCCAGGCACTTCTTCCTTTGTAGAACCAAAAGTCGGTCACCAGTTGTCCAGCGTATATCATTGCATTGGTTATTTGTTTTAACCAAACAAAAACCAGTGTCCTTGTTAGTTAGTTGGAATGGTGAATCTGTTGAAAAGGAATTACACACTTTTGAATGTTAATTGCAAAAGAAAGTAGAAATCCTGTCAACGACTGTTTGCACAATCCGTCACTGGGGTAGTTTCAGTTGTGTCTGATTCAATTTTATATTATTCAGACATGAATACTGAGAAATATTTGCAGAATAAACAGAAATTAAATAAGTAAACAAATTTAAAACCACCCCATTACATTACAACCACCCCACAGCTGCAAAATATACATCCACAAAGTAAATTTGCAGTCATCTTGATACTAAACCATAGCAAATATACAAGAATTTATTAACTGAAGATGATGCACACTGACAACATGCACACTGACACATGGTAAAAGACAGAGCAGTCTCACATAAAGAATAGAGTTCACATCTAATCAATCTCAGTTGAAATACTATACCGTCTAGAGCCAAACATTGTAATGTTTGGATGAGGAGCACAAGGGCCGTTTGAGTAATCTTCATTGTTTATATTCTTCTTCTTTCAGCTGAAGATTATCCATGCATTACTTGCAGATGATTTTAGAGTTGTGTGAATGGTTGTCAAAAGTCAGTCTTAATAGTACTGACACATCCTGTGTCTCAGTGAAAGTCTTGTGTAATATTCACAACAAGGAAGCTCTCATAATGCTGACTTTGTTTTTTTTTTTTTTTATGTCTCCGTAAGGAAATGTCGGACCTTGTGAAGAATTGATTGCCAGATAGTCCAAAATACTTGAAATCTTTTCGTTTAGTATGGTTTGTGGTATGGCTGGTTTGTTCAGTTACTGGTAACGTTGTAGAGTACTTCTCTTCTGAAACAGTTGTGTGGTTTAAGAAGAAAAAAAGGCTGACAGCAGGAAAAAGCAAACTGAAAAACAACTAGCACAGACAAAGACCAAGGGATGCCTTCCTTATATTATGTCGTACCAGTTAATATCTCCCCATACCAGGTGCTCTGGTTTACTAACCGTAAACAGATATCGATATTTATCATGGTATGTAATTTGGTAATGCTGCCAGCTTGAGGAGTGTCCTGACTATCCTGAGTGTCTTTTATTTAACATATAAAATATAACAACAAACTGTAATTGTGCAAACTTCAACCATCCCACACCCAACCTCACAGAGCTCAACCACCGAGCTGTCTCACGTCTCGCACGAACAATAACTAATGACTCGGATCACCCTCTCAACCCACACTTCACACTGCTGCTGTCTGGGCGCAGATACAGGACCCTAAGGTGGAGAGGGGCACGCTTCAACAAGAGCTTTGTCCCGTCTGCCATCTCTGCACTCAATAACCTCCCCTAATAACCTTGTATGGACCCAGCCCTCCTGAGTGTGATATACTGTATGTGTCGGTTGTTCAATGTCTGGTGGTGTTTGTGCATTGTGTGTCTGTTCATATGTTGTTCAGTGTTTGGTGGTGTTTGTGCATGGTGTTTGTTGGCTGTGTTTTGTGTATCTAAATGTTGTGACAGATTGTAAAAAACAGATTTCCCCATGGGACAATAAAGGCTATCTATCTATCTATCTGAAACAAGACTTGGTTTGGAAAATGTTTTGTAATAAATTAAAATGTTGAGGAACATGTAAATGTAAACAATTACCTTTCCAAATATGCTTTATGTGCCGAAACAAAACAATACAAATTACCTTGCCTTGTATCATAATAAAATAATGGCAGGTGACTGGGATGATACCTTTTCAGGTTACTGAAGTGGCGTTCATTAAGAATTCATAAAACCTAAGTTACATTCGTAACTCTCAATTTATTGTGTTTACCTTCTTTGCTGACACCGACTGATGGCAAATTTTGCAGACTGTCGTAATCTGCGCTTTGTAGCTTTTGAGATCTAAACCACTTCACAATTGTCGTGGCCAGTGGCGCCGGCAGGATTATATTCCAGAGTATGCACAGGAACCACCCGCCCAGTTGTAGGGTACCTTTAACATGTAGGTTTCCACACATGGACATATGCAGTCTACTCAGTGAGCCAACAGGAGAGTAACTTTAATGTTACCGACACAACACCACCATAAAACTCTGATTAGCCTACCATGTGCATTTCAAAGACAAGCCAACAGACCTGACAACATCAGCCAGCAAAATAATAGAATACAATATAATCCACAGAATATAGCCCAGAGAAACGTACAGGCATTTAGCAGACAAAGTATTTTCTCATTTTGCAGCAGCATCACAGCAACAACACCAACAGTTACGTATAAAAAAATATACAGCGTCAATATGTAACACAAAGTCCAAACCAAGCTGCAACAATAGACAATAAAAAGGCCAGACGAGAAAATTAAGTAGTATTCCTACCAGATGTATCCCTGGACATTTAGCTGGTTGCTAGTCTCTGATGTTGTAATGTTAGCAGCAGTAATGTTAGCAGACTCTGTACTTGTACTGCTGCCCTCGCTCAGAAGTTTTCATTTTTCATGTCTAACTACCTTTGCTTACTAACACACAGGGTAAGTAACACAAAGTTGCTAGCATCACAATTGAGCACCAGATTGCGTCATGGTGAGTGCACACAGCCAAAACATGCATTTTGGCACATTCATGAGTAAAAAAACCCAAAGACACGATCTGCTGCTTTTTTCACAATTTTGTTTCAATATAGGATGTTGAATCATTGAAAAAAGTGTATGCACAGTGCGTACAGAATTATGGCTGCTCGCACCACTGGATGTGGCATTGTCAACAATTCCCTTAGTGTTGGAGGATAATGCAAGTTTGCTTTTAGCACTCTGGCATAACAAGCTCTGTGGCTGTGTAAAACAAATCTGGTGTGGATTAAGAAGAGGCACCAAATTACTGGTGGCAGCAATTTATCACACAGCTCTTCTTAGCACATAACAAAAATTACAGGCAGTGGCCAGCCACAGACATTGCTATGATGCTGACCATTGTCTGTATGGTTCTTCAGAAGTGCTTGTGGGATGTCAGTGATTATGTGTCCTCTGCTATGTATTTGGTAGGACCATTGAGTGGTGTATGAATGTCACTTCTAAGAGACAGGGTTGCATAGACCTTAGCCACACAGACAGGCAATAGTCAAAAAGCAGGTATTTGGGAATTTCATTTAATGTTACTGCTGCCGTTGCATGCTAACATGTTAACAGCTCTAGGCCATGGAGAACTGGGCTGTCGAGAACTGGGAGACAGCTAGGAAGAATATGAAATCTGCAAACCCATGATTAATGTTCATTAATCCTATTAGCTGAGGGGGTCAGTTCTGTAAGTCTTTCTTCATCGGCACTCACCCTTAACCTGTGGCTTTAAGAAGTGGCTGATTAAAGAAGCAATTCAGTGTTTAAATTCTGACTTAAGCACACGTATCTAAATACCCATTTGATGATTATCACATCTGTAATGTAAATGGTTTTCCATTATGTTGAGTAAATTAGTATAAAGTTATAGACAGTGTGATTTGTTGGAACAGATAAAGTTGATGGGAAAAAATGGATGTGTGCCATTTTGAAAAGAATGCTATGTTCAAAGAGGAAGTGGTCTCTGTGAATTTGAGAAGTTAGCTGAGGGACACTGGTGTTGAGTAAGAGGTCAAAAACAGAACAGGTGAAATGTGCTGGTACAAATTGCTTAGTGGGCAAAGCAGTGGAGCAACAGCAAATTCGAATTGGGGGTACAGTAATCCTTGCTGAGTTGTGAAATTTTATTGGCCTCCTCCAAGTACATCTCTTGCCTCTCTAAGACAGGAATGTCAATAATGTATCAATTATCAGTAAAGTGGTTTTAATTATTTAATCAGTGTCCAACGTAATATTTTTCCCTTGGTCCCCTAAGCAAGCAGATCAGAGTTTTAGTCGACCCTTGTATATATTTATTGGCCTAGAAAAGTAAGAAGAAAAAAACAAACACATTTATACCTAAAACTCTTAATTCATCACTTGTATATAGATTGTAATGATTGGTCCAAACAACAAAGAACTGATTCTTTTTCTACTGACAACATTTTAAAGATTTTAATATTCACTGTAAATTTCATTCAAATGAATGTCCTTGGTGAGAACTGTGGATCTTTCACTGTAAGTTTCTTCTGTCTGCCCGTCCTCTGTCATCTGGGCACACACTGCGATGACACAGACTGGGTTGAAATTGGCAAAGTTTCCCTTTAAGGAAGCTAGTTAACTTAAATGTAGCATAGCTTGGTTAGGATAGAATAATGTGGCTTTCTTTGCTATGATGAAAAAAAAAAAAAAAAAAAAATACAACTTAGATGTGAGTAAGTAAAAAAAAATATATATGTATATATATGTATATCATGTACAACAAAAAAAATCTAAATTTCACCGACTTTGAGGACCTCAAACCCATATAGTAGTCTTGAAATCTACTCTTCAGTTCTGACAGGCCCCAGGGTAGTCAGTGTTCAGTGCATGTAGCAGACCCATAGCATCTGAATAGGCCTTGATGTCATGTAGAACGACCAGATTCTCCAGCACCATTAAGAAATCAAGAAGTTGTCCGCCTTTCATCAGGAGGATTAGTTTCCTTTGCCAGACAGTCCTTGGTGTCAGTGGCCTTTTCAAAATCAGAAAAAATTAATATAACATTTTAATCATTTGTAATTCAGAATCGTCTCATTGTCTGTGACAAAACAAACTTTATTTTTTTTCCGCTGCAGGTGCCCTGTTCGTGTGGTGTATGATATTGAAAGCCAACTTGTAGGATTAGTGGGTTTGTATTTTTAGATGAGAGTAGTGCTAGAGGAAATGATACTGTATAAGATAACCAATGTTGGTCTGGTGAATACAATGATGACATGGTTTTCCACAAGCATTGGATGCCAGCCATACACATGGATATTAAAACTTTTGCAGCTGGCTACTTTTTATATATTCTTGGCCACAATTTAGTCAAAAATTTTCGTGAGCCTCAGATTACCCTAAAGGTCACAGTAGGCACTTTTATACAGTTAGTCAACTTTAAAAAAATGGTCTCACTACAAGAAATTATGGGATAATGTGTTACCAATGGTCCCATTTGTTTCCAGGGGTGAGTAGTAAGACATTACAAGTAACACACCTGAGTATATTTTTGAGTGCTTTTCATGGTCCACGTTTTTTAAACTGTTCTTGTACTCTTTACTCGAGTATATTTTTTTGAGCTAGTAATCTACGTCTTACTTTACTACATTTGCCATTTATACCTTCATTAAAACTCGTCTGCTCTTACTGGTTTCTGCTATGCACATTATCATATCATCATATTCAATATGCATATGAGACCACAACTTATTTAAAAAATACTATTTGTCTTAGCTACATTGATAACATCAGAACAAACTGTTGCTGGCCCACGCTGTGCTAGCCTAACCACCTGGCCTAACAATATTTCTTGGAGAAACCCTGGTGGGGATTGTTTGTAGGGTGGACAGCAAAGCACCTCTACTGCATATACTGCATGGGAAGTAACTTGTACTTGGAGTGATTTATCAACAAGGTTTTTACTTTTACTTGAGTAGGTTTCTGAAATGGTAATTTTAACTTGTACTTGAGTCATTGTTTTTTTGGGAGTAACTTGTGGTTGATTTTGGTGATGTTCTGACATAATTGGAGCCCTGCACAGCAATAGGCAGAACATACTGTTTAAGTCCAAATGAACCAACCTTTGACCAGCAGCTTCTAAATAAAATGTAAAGATCTTCACACTTTTGCTGACTTGGGCTTCCTTATTTTGTCATTTAATCTTCTATTTTTTAGTCATGTGGTAGTAAATCCATTGGAAAAGTGAAGTAATATTTGGAGCAAGCAAAAGATTGAAATACTTCTGTCTCCCGAACAGAGCTAATACCAGAGTACAAACAACAATCAGTGTAGATACCCATGGGTTGTGGTTTTACAGTGTCTTTTAATACATTTGTTTTAATTTTCATTTACATGACATATATTACGAGTCACCTGGATTTCTAGATGAATAAAATGTCATCTATAGCTTCAAGGATGATGAAAAGCAGTAGTGATAATCTCTCTGTCTTGTGGTCCAGTAGGAACATGTATTATTTTTGCCTTGTCCAGAGTCTGGTAGAAATTTTACAATCCTAGCAAGCATAGTACTGTAAAGTAAAATATAGTATGAATCAATGTCTTAAATCAATTAGTCATAAAATATACATCAAACATTATTTCAGATTATTACAAGAGGAGATTTGTATGTCAAATGAGACATCCAACATCTTACAATGTTTTGTTCATTAAAGCCAGTTATTGCCAGCTACATTGAAACATCTCTCATTTCAAAACAAAATGAAATTCTTGTCAGAGTGCCATCAACATTACATTGTACATTGTATGCCCCAGTAGATTCTGCTGGTATTTACATTACAGTTAGAACAGGTGCAGAGTTCTCTTCTTCTGCATTTCCTTCACGTTTAACGGTGTCGACCAGACCAGGCTGGGACTGCTCAGTGTTGAAGAAGAGTGGATTGTCTTCGCTAGATAACTTTTCAGGGGTAGGTTAGCGGTGACAAGATTTCTTGAAGAGCAATAAGGCGATGACTGTCCCTATGGCGATTGCAATAATGACCAGCACAACTGCCAAAATGGTGTGGGCTTGGGTTTGAGGCTCCACCGTAGGATTTACTGTACAGATTCAACACACAGATTATCAGCCAGAAGAAGAAATTTATAATTATCAGGCAAATAAAAAGTATCAAGATGGTACTTACCAGTTGTTAGTGGAGCTTCTTTTAATACTAGAAAGATGAACATAAGGGTGTATCATTTCTGTTTAATTTATTGGCCATTTATATTTTTTATCTAATTTGTTGTTTTAACACTATAAATGTTACACACTGTTATTGTTAAGACATTGATTCAAACTTTGACCTATTACGTGTGATGATCTCACCTTTGGGTGCTTTGCAAATAAAAGGTCGGTCACCACGAGGGTTATTTGCTGACCATGTCCCATCTTCAATATCAATCAGTCCATGACCTTCGGTTTTGCTTTGATCCTCATACCAGTTAGTGTAGACCATGGCAGAGTTATCCAACCACCGCCACATGCCTTGGGAAAAAAAGAAAATCAATATTTTTTCTCCCTGTAATGTTACTGTTTGTAAAAGCTAAAGCATTTCTTACATTCAAATAAACACAAGAAGTTTGTGCTCTAGAGAAAGGATCAATGTTAATGGAGACAAGATTTTGCAACATTGAAGTTTCCAAATGTGCTTCTATAATGCTGCTTCTATGTGTGTATGTATATTATCCATTTGTTGTTGACCAGATGTAGTTACTGTTTCTTTAACTTCCTGATTCAGCAGGAAAAAATAATTAAGCTACAGTAATTTTGTAACATCTGTGTTTCAGAGCTTCTGATTTATAAAGATAATTTTTCTTCTATGTGTTCAAGTGTAGGTTAATGTTTCTTTTTTATGAAATATTAGGCAATGTGACTGTACCTCTGTGAGTTTTATATAAGCCTATCCAGTAATTATAGTTCCTGTCTCCAAATATTTGAATATTGCTCCAAATGAATGCTTGCTCGAGAGGACCCTCAATGCTTGTTAGAGTTCCACCTTGACAAACAAAGAAAAAACAGTCTTCAGTAAAAGCTAAACACAGCTGTGTGATTAAGAAAATGTATGAAACCAACCTTAGGAAATCCTTACCATATATTGCACAGGTAGTAGCTGCATCTGCCCACTGAACGCTTTTTGTGATAAAGAGGTAACAATAAGCCCTAAATGGTAGCCACTCATACGGAGATGAATATCTGGATGCTTCTGGGTTTTCAGGGCAAAGTCCCGGGAAATCACTTGGCTCACTCAGCTCTCTTGGTGGCACATCTGGGAATGAGAGAGATACTGATGGCCATTGATCACCTAATTACTGTATAGTACAAGCTTTTAAATTCAGCTAAAGTCAGCACCATTTGACAATATTGTAGAACAAGAAAGCATGTCCCATCTAAAACAAAATATGATGGTAACAATTGTAACCACGTTCCAAACAGGTAAAGGCAGGATGTGCGTCGCCATTAACAGGATAACATTAGGATGAGTCACACATGGGTTTATTACAGGAGCCTTACCTGTAGACTTCATGCAAATGCTGCTCATCTTCCTACTGCAGTCAGCAGACTTCCACTCTCCATTCTCTCTCACGAACGCACATGGTCGATCTCTTTCTGGTTCCCCTCTCTGCCAGTTGGTTGAGGTGAGATGCCAGCCATCAATATATCTGTAATATCCGCCAGTCTGAAAGAACATATTGGTGAAACTGCAGTCAGGATCATTAAGTCAATAAAGTTATGCGGTTTTATTTTCCAGGAAATTCATAATCTGTGAGAGTTGACGCCCTCCATGCTGGGAGTCTACTAAATGTTTTCTGTCACTGTGTTACTAACTTTATTTAAACAGTTACAAAAAACAATGTCTAGGGTAAGAATCTTCATTTTGACAGGCTTTCTGCCCTGTACCTCCATTGTATTCAGTCCAATCCACACAGGAGCTTTGAGATTTGAAACCATCAGCTGAATAAAGACTCGGGCCCACTCATTTCGCAGGTTAGTCAGTTTGGCACCATCACCTTCACAGTGCTTTTTAGCTGCATCCCAGCTCATTTTTTGAGCAACAATCTTGATAGAGTCATTAAATACTTTCACATAGCCAGTGGTTGTTGGTTCAGGAGAGTCTGGAATAGATGGGTCTGTTTAGGGTGAGAAATTAGACAATTTTAGTTTTCAATTCAACTTTAAAACAGGGATTTTGATGTATTGATGCTCGAGTAGTTGTTTAAAATACAGTACAACATGCCTGAAATTAGTATTGGTAAAATTGGAATTTTGATCATTGGGGAATATTGCAAAACAGTCACACAATAAATCATAAGTTGCTTTAGTATCGTTGGTGCAGTTGTAGGTAGAATTACCCCCAAATTAAAAATTCATGTATTATCTATTATCATTCCATCAGAGTTCCACTGAGGCTTGTACCTTGCTAGGATAGGCCCAGTGTCTATAACCAAACAATTGCAAAGTGGATCCCAAATTTTACTTTATAATCTCCTGTATTTTCACGATTGTCAATTATTTGTTCTAAAATACACCGACCATGTGTTAGTCACGCACACACCATATACCATGCATCTGCTTCTATAGTGCAACAACTACCTGCAACTACGGTGCACAGAGTTTAAGCATGTGGTACAGTTGGTGCTGCTTTGCCGAATGTATTATGTTTTGTCACTTAGGGAAATACAGAATATCTGGATAAAGTAAAGTTTCAGTGTAATAGTATAGAGGCACTGAGATGTAGACACATCTGGGTCATCAAAGTACCATGGTATTCCCTGTATATAACAGTTACAAATAAATAATATTGTAAAGAAGTAAAATATATTTGTATTGCGCTTTTTACAGACATAAGTCACAAAGTGCTATAAATAAGCATTAAACAACATACAAGAACATAAAAGATAGAGTGACTACCCATGGAAATAAAAGTGCAAAACTAATTACACAATACATAATGAAAAAACACAATACACTACAAGAATACACAAAATATGAATTAAATGCAGACCTAGTGCTTACAGGTTACCCAAACACCTGTCTGAACAGATGTGTCTTTAGCTGGCTTTTAAAAGAAACGACAGAGTCAGCAGACCCTAAGGATGTGGGCAGAGAATTCCATAATTTAGGTGCTATGGCATGAAACACTTAATCACCCTTGGTCTTAAGGTGTGTGCAAGGGTCAGATAGCAAAAAAGATATTCAACCTAAGAGGAGGACCTGAAGATAATGGGTGAAGCAGTTCAGCCACATAAGCAGGAGCCTGACCACGTAATGCTTTGTAAGTAAGAATGAGAATTTTGAACTGAATCCTATATGCAACAGGGAGCCAGTCTATTTGACCTAGCGAGTAGTCTTGCAACAGGATTCTGGATTGCCTGCAGATGACTGAGAGCATATATTATTTATTTCATTTTATTATATTTTTCTTGGTAACTGTAATGGGTTGCAATTACATTTATTTTGTAATTGAAATACGTAACTGTTGCATGTAACTACTTACTCCCCAACACTGGACCTATTGGCCATTACATTATCAACAGGAAGGTATATAGTCATCAGCAGAAAGATGGTGGTGAAACAATGTTATTAATATTGTCATATAGAAATTTGAGATTTTTATTATGAAGAAAAAATAAAGTTAGCAAAGTAAACAGTCTGGGCTTAATTTACTAACGCATTATAAGAATAATGGAGATCTTTAATATAGATGATGCACTTCTAGCCCAGTGGCTTTCCATTGTCATTCAGACCTGATACATTTCTCTGTCAAGCAGCAGACAGCATCTTTCATCCATGGAGAAGTGTTGTCGATAGCCCTAGTGGAACTATGCTCATTTATAGACTGAATTTGAAACTCTACATAGTTAAGATTTGTATTAATATCAAAGTAAAAGTGCACAGGGAACTGATCAGCTGCACTCTGAGTAATAATAAGGAAATGCAATGTTCTTTTAGGGTGCAAAGAGTCAGTAATTTAGTATATCCTCACAATGGATATAATCAATATCTAGACCTGAAGAAAAGCAAAACAGAAAAAAACAAGGTCTAAGATATTTCCACTCAAGAGAGTGGTGCCAGAAACATGCTGCTTAAAACGTAAAAAAAATAAAAAATAAAATAAAAAATCAGTAATATTACTGATATTGTTTTATTATTGTATTTGTGGTGTCATTAAAGGGCCAGTGTGTAAAATGGGTTGAAAACAGTGACATCGGTGGTCAAATTCTAGATTGCAGGGCTCACTCGCTCACCCCTCCCGTCGGGTAAATGACGGCGGGCTCGTAGGGACAAAAAGCCTTGCGCACAAGTTTTTCAGGAGTAGGTCTATCTAGCAACGAGGTGTATGTTTATTTAGAAATCTAAGCCATGTTACGATATTGTAATGAATCCCTCATGAGCAAGAGACCAGAGGAGCGTTCGGGAAAAAGGCCAGTTTGTTTGAGCACTCCAAAAACTCCGGTAACACTCCAGGGGGTAAAAGACTCCGTCCCAAACTCTGACTCTTCTAGCTAACAGACACACTCCATAACTTTACACACATACTCTTTTACAATACCGAGTGAGGACCCCCCTCCCCTCTCCGCTCCACCAATCTCCGTCCCGCACACTGACTGACAGCGTAGCCGGTAAACAGAGCTTAGCTGTTTATTTAGCCTAGCCTAACCTCTCCGGACTATAGTAGCTGCAATGGATGACTTTGAACGCAATTTTGAAGAGTTTCTTGTAGCGGACACAGACTCAGAGCCATACCTGTTTGAGCCGGAGCATACAGATGAGGAACTCCATGTGTTTGATGCTGAGCGGGCGAGAAGAGAGGCTGAATGCACAGAATGGGATTCGGTGCTACTGCTACCATCGTTGGGGAGATATATCATCAGGAGGAAAAGCGCCGCAGAGAGTGCATCACAAGGAGTGAAGTTGCGTCTTCTTTTCCTCGCAGATGACGGTTCGGGTTCATTCTCTCCTGTTGCGTGGTAAGTGTGGTCCATTCGCAAACTTTATAACTAAAAAAACTTTTCACTACTCTCTATCGACGAACTACTAACACTCTCTGCTGTTTCCTCCTCCTTCTTCCTTCCTTCCGCTGCCTTCGTTGGTTTATTTATACACGCGAAACGCGTTCTCTGGCTGGCTGGATTGTCCGCTTGGCTGCCTTACATACATGGCGGCGCAAGATGGCGACCTCTCTAAAGCAAGGCCCTTGCTATATATATATATATATAAAAGCATAACTATAAGGCTACGAAAACCAAACGAATTTTATTTTATAGCGATTATACACTTGTATAAACATATTAATGGGTAGAAGATTCAGATTCAGATTCAGATTGAAAATAAACCATGCCAAATATTACACACTGGCCCTTTAATATGCAGGTCAAAATTACCAACTAATAACACTTAAAAAAACTTAAAACTCAGATAACTGACTTGCTGGCCCAGGAGGTCAATAAATTAAAACACACTAAACTTCAGCTCACCTACTTGAGTTGTTGTTTCAATTGTAGTAAAAAAAATAGTAAAAGGTTCTGTGCTCACCAAGGGACAAGAAAATCGATTTTTGCAGACCACTGCAAGTCCTCCGCCCCAGCTTGACAGATGCAGAGTCCGAATAAAATAAAAATCCATAGGTCACAGCTCATTTAAATGGATAAAATCCATATTCTGTTGCCTGATTTTAATCAGGAACAAGAAAGCCAGATTTTCCTTTGTAAACAAGTAATCTAGTATGTGAGCCTTGTTTGCCACAGAGCATGCGTTCATCAAGCACATTTTAATAGAGGAAGCCTCCATGTCGTCATCAGTGCAGTAAGTAGGAAGCCCCCCTAGCCACTAGGGGGAGCTGGTGTAATTTGTAGGGGTGGGAGAGGTTTGCTTGTGGTAACCAGAATTGACCAGGTGAGGACATGTTGTTTCCCCTACTATTATATGAGGGGGGCGCCTCGCCCTCCCTTGAAGGTCAAGTTAATATTATTTAATTTTATTTTCTATATAGCGCCAGATCTCAACTGAAGTCAAGGCTCCAGACTGCGACCCTTTGCGCCGATGTTTGGAGTCGGTGCAAGTATTTTTTACAACTACTCGCTCGTGCATGACCCGTGATTTGAGGGTGTATTTTTTTCATGTTGTAAAAACAGGGAGCGAGTCTGCCAGTTTAGGCTAATGCGTGTGAGAGGAGGAAAGTCTGAGAGTGAGTGATCAGTTAACTGCAAGGATCTTCACTCATCAGTAGGCTTGTTCCAGATGAAATACGCCGTGGCGCCGAGGCGATGACAAGCTGCGGTCAAGTTGGTGGCTGAATCCAGATGTCCACCCTCTGGACTTGCGGACTGAGCCCTCGCAAACTTCAGCTTTATGTTGTGTGATGTATTTACTGTCATCACATAAAGTTGAGACTGCAAGCGACTGATAGACAGCCCTCGAGACCATTTTACTTGTTGCCGTGGAAACGTTCAACTACCGCTGCTGTCATATTCATATATACGTCATATAAGTTGATGAACAGTGCCTACTTATCTGTTCCTGCTGATAACAAGATATAAATCCCACGTAGAGCCTTTTATTGTGACAAAACAAAAATGTATTAATACACCTCTATATAACAGGCTACAGCGTATAAAAATAGAAATGTCTGTGAATAAGGACAGGAAGAGGAATCGAAGAGGTCAAAACCTTGTCCTTTTATTAAACAAACTAAATAGCCTTGTGTTATTTATCTTATTTACACAACGGCATGTCGTTTCTGTCTCTACATGGTTGCACATTTACAATTCTCCTCTGCAGTGTATGGCGCACGGCGGAGTTCCGCCCCGATGCCCCCACACACACAGACATCTGCGCGCACACACAGGTGGGCATACTCCCACCAGCGGACAGAGAGCGTGGTTTGAGGGGGAGCAGTCAGTGATGAAACAGTGGATGGAGAAGGATAGACAGAATGGGGCAGAAGCTCACTGCAGCGCTGTTGTGAAGAGCAGTGTGGAGCGACGAGTTCTGTTGTGAGGGGATTGCTGCTAAGGTATGGCTGGTGGAGGGAACGGAGGCGCAGTGAACGGTGAGACCTACTGGACACCTGAAGAGCTAGGGGAGGAGGAGGAGTCCAGGACTCTGCAGCCAAAGGACAGAATTCATGAACGTCCAGGATGTTATGTTTATTCTCTAGGTTAAGGTTGCATTGATGAGGTACATGAGAGAAGCGCCTCCCTCTTCTGTGGCGAGCACCTGCCACTAACTAGGGCTGCTGATGATGGTGTAGAGCTGATCAGGGCTTTAGGTCTGGCCCTAAGCTGTGTCCAGGTGTCATCATGGATGATGACTGGAGGACAAGCATCAGCAGCAGGGCAGTGAGTGGTAGAAGGCTCTGAAGGACAGGCATCACACAGTCGGGCACAGGTTGTGTCAGTATGTGCTGGACCAAAAATGATTGTGTCCATGAACTCCTCAATCTTCTGAAAAGTGTGGATATTCTTTTTTCCAGCTCTGCTGTTTTGCCCGCCAGGCAAGCCCAGCCTACACAGCCAGCCGGGGAGGTGAGTGGAGCCACGGACTGTAGATGGGATGGCTAAAAATGTAGGCCAGTACAATGCCAAATGTGCATAAGAGTTTAAAAGTAAGCAACCAGTTATTAATTGTATCAGCTGCTGCCAAGGTGGTTACAGGCACTTATACATAGGGGCTTCAACCCGGAGCCCACAGCGTTGTTCTGGATTTAGCTGCAGTGACAGAGCCACCGACAGGGCAGCAAGCAGCAAAACTTGCCGTCAGGGATCCAACAAGTGAACCCGCTGTGGAGTTTAGGCTTCAGTCAACAGTTGGTAGCTCATCTTGATCCAGTATCTGCAGTTCCCCTTGAGTATGTTGGCTCTCAATGCTAGAAGCAAGTTGGTTGGACTAGCCTTGGCAGGCTATGGGCACTGCAGATCATGACACTTAAAAACTGACTACTTGATGGATAAAAGATTTTCCATTTTGTTGCAATGCATGTGTGAAAACAGCCAGGAAATAATAGTATAACAAAGGACTAGCTTAAAAACTGGATAAATACTAGATAAAGAGTCAGTTCATGTCAGAGCTACTGATAAACACACACAACGCCAATGCATGTGCAGTGCCAACAATATTGTGTCAGTCCCTGCATATTAAAATAATTCTAGGCCAAATAAAATGCATTGAAGAGAAAAGGCAGAGAATAGGCTCACCAACATTTCGAAGACAGATATATCCATAGGTGTCATTGCAGGACTTTCTCATCCACGTTCCAATACCACTGTTGGGATCGTTGGTCATCGCACCACATGTAGTCTGGTGAAACACAGTGATTGTGAGGTAGACCGCAAAGCATTTTATGATCTGGGTGACTGACCGTATGCATACACATATAAATCACTGTTATGAATGAACACAAAAACATAGCAAGGCAACCAATAATAAATTTGTATGAATACTCAAACAGAAAATATGTTACAAAAACTAAAGAAGGATATAATTAATCAGAATTATGAACAAAAGTTGTGTTTACCAGTGATATAACCACAGCTTTTCACATAAATGTGATGTATTTTGTTCCAAGTTAAGACAAATGAAGTGGCATTGCATATGACATCCAAAGTATCAAAACATTTTTACCTTACTGTCACGATGCCTGTTGTAATAAGACCACTGCAATGGAAAATCAGGATGATAGAAGAATATTTAGCAATACACCCACAATATCACTATGCTACAAACATACTGATGCATTGAATTGATCACAACACCAAATAAAGTTATCGTTTGGATTTTAACGATTCCAATTTTCTGAGGGGCGGGATCAAAACAGGTCAGATGCTCAATTCATAAAAAAAAAAAAAACTTTCACACAGGACATATTCATTCATAGTCAGATTCACAATTTAATTCATACAGTTTATGCAACCTGTAAATTAATTTCACACTCTTGAATTTAGTTGTTATTAAATATAATTCTATGGTAAAATGTTAATTTCTGATTTCATCCACTGCACTGCAAATATAACTGAAATCCACCAAAAGGTCACAGGGTCCAACATACATCTGACCAGTAAGCAGAATTAGCCAGTAACTTGATCAGGCCAGTGCTTGAAAAAGTAAAGGAAAAAAAAAACATTCAAATAATTTTTTAGACATATATTCAGGTGTAATATAACTAAGTCTGCTCTTACTTTCCAAGACTTCACTCTACTTTGCCTGTGTCTGTCTCTTCTTACAGTCCCGTGAATTTCGGGGCATACCGCTCAAAGACAAACACAGGATTGCTTGTTTGATTCATATAAACACCATAGCAGTTGAAATGCAAAATAACATTCACTGCGTCTTGAAGAAAAACGGGGTTGAGAATGATGGCTACTGTTTTAAGAGTATAGCTAAGCTCAGTGCCTAGTGTGTGTGGTTGATCGAGAGAGAGAGGTATTGGCAATTGGAGTAGATAAGAAAACCTTCCGTCAGTGGCGCATGGCTTTACCCATACTCAAAAACAAAACAAAATAAAAGAAACAAAAAAATATCCCTATGCACAGCACTTTTCAGTTCAGAAAGAGCGCCAGTATGTTGTTCAGTAAGGGATAAGCGTAATCAAAATCTAACGGCATGATTCCTTCTAAATTTCTTTGTAATCAGAAATTTGAAACTGGTTCTAATAATATTCTCGATGCTCAGCCCAAGGTACAGTGAAGTTTAAAAATGTTAACTACCCCAAAAAATCCTCAATCACTGTAACTGTAACATGGCAGCACTAAGACAGTAGAGAAAGTCACATTTTAATGAAAAAAGAGTGTCTTAATAGTGCAGCTCCTAACTCTTGTACTTAACATTATAATACAAGCAACATCACAGTGTCCACTTACTTCCCTCTCCATGTTGTAGATTTGCATTGGTCTCCCATCAGTCCAGAGAAACGTATTGTCATTTACTTTATACAGACCAATCCACAGGGCTGTGATAGGTAGGTCGACCATGTTACTAGCCAAAAACACTGAAAATGTAACACATAATGATCTTATCATTTACGTTTTTCTGTCAAAATACATAATTTTTGTCAAACAACACTCATCAAAAGAATGGAGCGCCCTACTATAAATAAAGCTTGAAAGAGAAAGTAAAGAATAGGTTTAACATCAACATAAACAGATTTATGAAATACATTTTTTGGAGTAAATCTTTGTGTTTGATACATTATTTTAGTTAAGTTGCTATGGTCATGTTGAATATTGTTCTACTCTTTACAGTCATTGTTTTGTCAGGGTTAATAAACATAAGGATTAAACTATTTGCAACATGCATGCAACAGACATGATGTTATAAAGTCCAGCCTAGGTTCTGAGATACTGTGATTCTCATATCGCTTCACTGAATTCAACCTTAACTTTTCACCTTTCACCTATAATTGTAATCTCTGGCCATTAAAACATAGAGGTAGACATCACTTATTCTGTATTACCATGTGTGGTTGAGAAGATATGACGAAAAATACATTATTCGGTTTTGGCAGAAAGTAAAATGGCAGACATGGCCACCACGGGGCATTTTTGCGATGGCTCTGTTTCTGAGAAGTTTTATGAAAAAGCAAACAAAACACACCTTGCTCGTGTCTTGAGAGAATTGAGGCGAGATTTCCTCCCATTGATCTGCATTGTGTTCTCGCTCCAAACCATGTCTCTCTCTGGCTATTAATGATGCTGTAACACTATAGGTTAAAAAAAAAAAAAAAAAAAAAAATCAACAGCTTTGTGTGATTTTTTTTGAAGAGAGGTAGTTGAGATTTTTATTTAAATATAAATTAATGTTTTGTGTAATTGAAGACCCATTTCATGCAACATCAGTCGTATTCCCATTCTAACAAACAACTATAAAACTTAAAAGTGACATCTAACCTTTGAGTTCAATTTTTTCCAGTTTTGTGGACAGCCACCATTTGGAGGAACTGTTGATTTCACAGTGGCCTTGGAAGTGGCAGATGTTGAGCCATTGCGTTTACAAATGAACTTGTGATCATACCCACAATTATAATCATGCCAGAAGCCTGCAAGCCCCAAAAAGTCAATGAAAGAAAGAAAAAAGACAATGTGCATTCTTTATAAAAATTCATTATATGAAATTATGCCTTTTAAGATGAATCAATTTTATGTTACTCACCCAGAGATGAAGTCATGACAACACAGTTCTCATCATTGTTTTTGAAATCAGGTTGGTTTTCATCCCACCTTTGAAACACCACTGGAGAGCCATCCATCCACCTTTTTGGAACACAGTAGATAGCAGTTGAAACTCAAAAGGCAAATCCATGACACAATTTGACTTTGATATCTATCTTTTTTATGTTATAAATTGTTGTAATAAGCTCAACTCTTCTTTATTCGAATAACTAATTCAACTGCTTCATTGAAGCTAAAGCAATCAATACTTTATATCAACAATTCTTATAAATAAGTACGTGAAAAAGGTTGATGGCAAACACACAAAATTGCCACCCAAACCTGCAGTCCCCCTTAGCTGTCAAGAGCTCTGTAATCAATTTGGGATCATTGTTTTGGTTTTTCCTTACCAGCCATGGCAGGCAGCTGTTTAAAAGTTTCCAAAATATCTCAGATGCAAATGGGGAGCTGTCATATAGCCCATCTTTATAAACAGTGTATGAGGACAACACATGACTCAACTGGTCACAAGACCAATACGTTACATAGTTTTGATACTTTTCTTTGAGGTTTCTTTTTTTAATCCACCATTTATTAATTCATACTCACTCAGATGTCCCATCAAAATCTACGGTCAGGCCTATCCAGTAAGGCTTATCTTCATAAGTGTGGTCTATCTACACACAGACAAAGGCACACCATAAAACCAGCAGTTCTTAAATTGCAGTGTGGTCTGAGCTTGAATGTCATAGCTAATGAGTAATGTCAGTAATGTAGGATGTCATTCCTCACCTGTTTCCATAGAAAGACACTTTCAGCTTCACTGTTGATAGTTACCAAGTCACCATGCTCACGTTGGCAATAGCGACGTGCATCTTCCATGGCACTACCATAAGTATCAGTATAATACTGAGACCCATTCCACTCTATCCATCCATCCGATCTTGTAATGTAGTCTAAAAACATGACAGAAATATATGATTTATTAAGTTATATATGTAGATTCAGATTTTGGTTTCTTTTTTAGACATGCTAATGACATGGCTCTCACTCCCGGTCTCCTACTGACTTTGCCCAGCTGGCAATGGATGTCAATATCAAATCAGAAAGAAATGGCTCTTAAGTTGGACAAATGTTAAATTTTTGGTTGGGATGAAATTCATGTTGACCATACTAAATTTTGCTGTTATATGTCAGGATGTTGTTGGCATGAGATGTTTGGGAGACACTGGATTTTGATAACTTGACAACACAACCTTAAACTTACAAAATACTATCATCTGTCACCATTATTCTACATCAAATTGATGTTAGCATTTTACTTTTGTTGACCCCAAATTTTGGTCACCTGACATCACAACTGAATAGCAATGTCTAACAACATTGGTGGCCAGCTTGGGGGTACTCCCCTGGCACTCCCAGTATTTCAAGTAAAAGTTTTTACTTGTCCAGTTACATATTTTAACATTTTGTGTAGATATGTGCAGACATTTATCATTTCTAGTTGATGTATTCTATTAACTTCTGCGATCCCCTGACTTTTACCCTAGTGCCAACCTGACATTCACATTTGTGGCTTTGATTTAAATGTCTCATCAACTGCACTTGCATTGAAATTTGGTACAGACCTCATATTCACCTTAGGATAAAGTACAATATGTTTGGAGGTCGCATAATATCCAGCACCACCATTTGGGGAAAAAAAAACTGTTCAATGCACTCATGACATTACCTCCCTTCAAGACTAATCAGTAAATATTTGCTGGTTAAGACACAGTGAGATGGTGAACATGGTAAACATATCTGCTTTATATCAACATGTTGTCATTGTGGACTGGTTAGTGTTCTAATTCTGGCATTTAGCTTAAGTATAGCCCCAAAAGGCTGCTAGCATGGCTGGAGACAAACAGTTGTAACAAATTTAAACTGTACAACAGAAAATAAGGTTTGGACTAAACATGTATTTGCAGTCCTTCTATGTGGTTATATTAAAAAAAGGGCCCACTTACCAGGAGTAACAGGGCTTGGAGGTGGTTTTGGAATCACCCCTGTAAGGACATACACAGAGGAAAATTATACTTAGAACACTTAATAGTGCCCTGGAGTGATAGTTGGCAGTGCCCAGTTGAGCATAGCCAGCTTTTTCCAACTCCGCACAATTGCCAAAATCAAGCCATTTCTCTCCCTCAAAGACCTGCAGATAGTCACCCACGCTCTCACCTCCTCCTGTTTGGACTACTGTAACTCTCTGTACACTGGTATCAGTCAGCCCTCTCTGTCCCGCCTCCAACTGGTTCAGAATGCTAGGCTCCTCACAGGTACCCAGAGGAGGGACCATATCACACCTGTTTTGGCCTCTCTCCACTGGCTGCCAGTAAAGTTCAGAATTGACTTTGGTTCTCCTAATTGTGTACAAAGCCCTTAATGGTCTGGCCCCATCCTACATCTCAGACCTTCTAAATCCCTATTCTATGCCCAGGTCCCTCAGGTAAGCTGACCTGGGGCTCCTGGCTGTCCCATGCTCCAGACTTAAGCTCAGGGGTGATCGTGACTTTGCTGTGTCTGCCCCCAAGCTGTGGAACAGCATCCCCCTCCCAATCAGATTTGCCCCCACCATTGACTCTTTTAAGTCCAGGCCCATAACCTACTTTTATTCAGTAGCGTTTGAGTCCCCCGATGTGGTTTTCCCTGATGCATGCCTGTGTGTGTTCTGTCTCTAAATGTGTAAGCGGTGTACCTGACAGTTATGTTGCCCCTATGTATGCGTTCATTAGCATGTCATTTCTTTTGTACAGTACTTTGGTCAATGTGAGTTGTTTTTAAATGTGATTTATAAATAAATTTGAGTTGAGCTGAGTTGAAGTTGCAGCGGTGCATACTGGCCGGTCTGAGTTTGATTCAAGCCGCTTTTGGGATGATAAAGAACAGGCTCCAGGGAGTCCTTGGCAGTGCTGGGATGGAAGACACCGATGTGGTGCAACAATCGAGACCCTGGTGTATCTGTTCTGGCTCACAAGTGGGGCTTCCTACGGGGTCGTTTCCAGAGTGTTTGGGTTGCCTTGTTCCATTGTCCACAGATTCACTAAGGAAGTGGTGGCCATTCAATCACCAGGTCATCCACCTCCTGAAGACCACAGAAGACCCGAGGGCAGTGTCTCATGGGTCTGCACGACTAGCAAGAAGCAAGGCCTCCGGGATAGCTGCTGTTGCAATCAAGGGCTGTCATAACCAAATCAAGCCACAAAGTGGTGCTGATAGCCAGCTCTTCAGGACACAGGAAACTGTTCGCATCCATTATAGTGCAGGCTGTATGTAACCATCAGGGCCAGTTCATAGACACCTGTGTGGGTTGGCCTTGGTAAGTCCACTACTCCAGAGTGCTCTATAAAGCCCACTCTGCCTTTTACTCTGCTCTCCTCCACGGCATTTTATCCTTGCGTACGGGGTGTACTAGTGCCTCCATCACCCACTCCCCCTCATTACTCCCTACAAGAGGCCAGTAAGAGATGTGGGAGCTGAGTGCTTCACACTCCAGTATAGAGCATGCTTTTGGGATGATAAAGAGCAGGCTCCAGGTTCTCTTCCCCTCCACTGTGCTGTGTGTTTGTGTGTGATGATTGCCGGAGTGGAGTGTGGTGCATGTCAAGACCTGGCTAAAAGCTGGGAACTGTTGCAATTTATTTGAAATCAACCCTCATGAATAGTTTTTTTTTTGTTTAAACAAATCACTATTGATAACCTACAGTGCTTTGAGATTTTAATGGTTAAAGTCAAAACCGAGCCTGCAGTATTTCAATTTACTGTCCCCCAAAACCAAATTTCAGCCTTTTAACCAGATATCTATTCTCCATTGTCCTCAATCATGAAAGAATCATTATTTTAGGGGATTTTAATATCCACAGCTAGCTAAACATTGCTGATTCTTGTAACCTGTTATAGCATGTCTCTGGTTCAATTCATTACTGAGGCCATACTCTTGACCTCGAATTCACTTTACACCTGACTATAAACTCCTGCTCTCGGATAGACCTTGTCTCGAATGAGACCTCAACTGAAGATTGTGAACTGTATTAATTATTCATTTTCAACAATATCCACGCTATCAGATCCAACACGTTTCTCCCATTCCCATCTTGTGATCTCTATCCACCTTATTTTTCACGGAAACACGGAGGCAAAACAGAACGCAGCCAGCTTCCGTTTTTTTGTGCGACACTTCCGGTCCAGCACTCTTGACCACTGTGTAAATGGGAATCGCCTTGTTGTTTACCTTGTTGAGTTTAGCTATATATATATATAGCTAAACTCAACAAAGTTTAGCTATATAGCTTGTTGGTAAACAAGGTAAACAACAAGGCGATTTTTTATATATATATATATATATATATATATATCTCGCATTTTTCACGTCACTATATCACCGTTTAGACTAATCTGATGTTTGTAAAGTCTATAAACACAATGATTGAACAAACGTTACTATTTCTGTGTATGTAATTAATAACATGGCTATCGTAGATTAGCTGGGCTAACCGTTAGCGGCTAGCGGTTAGCCGTTAGCGGTGTCTGTAACTCAATAACTATTACTAATATTTTTTCCAGCGGATGTCTTAGTTACAACATGATTGAGCAAACTGGAGTAGTTTCATGTCGTATCCGACAACGGGAGGCTTTTAACAGATGACGTCCTGATGTTAGCTTTGCTGCTGCTGTTAGCTGTCCCTATCAGCTGCAGCCAGTGATGCTTTCTAGACAAAGTGATTTCCCTAAACTGAATAAATACCACACATAGCAACACAAAATTGCTTTGCTAGCTCAATCATGTTGTAACGACTGGATGGTTGATGCGTACATGCTGATTCGGGTGCTATCAGAGCCAATCTGCGCATCACTATGGCTTAATAATCAACTCAGTCAATAAAAACAAGCCGTCCTGTGTTAGGAGTGTATGTCACTGACAGAAAGAAAGAAAGAAAGAAAGAAAAGAAAAGAAAAAAAAAATAGAAAAGCAGCGTACACCTCACATATTTATTTCTCACAGTTGCGCACACGTTTGGCTGGCATGCAGAAGCACCGTCTGTGTGTCGAGGGTGCGAGCAGCAGCTTCAGCTGCTCAGGTAGAGAGGCTGTGTAGCCCGGTGTGTTTTTTCGCTGATTCGGTTCTGCAGGTTCTCTGCTGGTACACTGGAGACGGGGATCAAGCAGTTTGTCTCACTCGGGATAGATTGTGCTTTTTTGGTTCATAGTTTTTGATTGACGTGCGATTTATTCGCGTTTAGAGGGAATAGATTTCCGTTATAACGGAAAAGTGGGCACAGTTATCTATATAAAATACACAGACTAACTAACTAACTAACTGATTTTCTAACATAAACAACTGAAAACTGAAAAAAAATTAGCTTGCACCGTTAGCTCCAGTAAGGGAAAGCATGAGGGAAAGTGGCTGACTGGAAGTCACGCACAAAAAAAACGGAAGTTGATCACTATTTACTTCCGTGTTTGAAAATAAGTTGGATAGTTGTGTTCTAAATTTACTGAAATTCCCCCATTACCATGAACAGCCTCACTGAGACAAATTCTCATCTGTGCATGTCTTCCTCCTGTCTTGATATTTTAACAACCATTTTTTTTGAAAGAGGTCCCACCTGTCATTGCCCCCCCTGTACTTAGTATTATAAACCTGTCTCTCAGCTCCAGCTACATCCCTGATCATTTCAGTACATCTGTGTCCAACTGGCCTCTCTCCATCGGCTCTGAACAATTTTAGACTAATTCAAAAATCGCCTTTTATTTCTAAAGTACTGGAAACACAGAACTGAAACTTTTGTAAAGAGTCACAAATGACATTCTTATGCTGGCTGATGAGGGGAACAATCCACTTTGGTTTAACACATGTAAGAAATCCCTTTGATACGATTGATCTTACTACCCGAAATAATTGATTACACAGATGTGTTGGTATCTAAGGGAAAGCCCTAGAGTGGCTTGAGCCATATCTGTCTGATAGATAATTTTGGATTTTGTAGGTAACTATGTATCCTCATCTGCTCCACTGTTATATGGAGTGCATCAGGGTTAAATCTTCAGTCCTATCATTTTCTCTTTGTATATGCTTTCCTTGGGCCAGATAATCAGTGGCTTTCATTGTATATCTTAACACTGTTATGCAGACAACACTCAGTTATATGTTTAAGTAAAGTGGATAACTGCAGTAACCTAGACACTCTCTGCAACTGTTAGACTGGACCTCACTTATCTTTCTTCAACTAAATTCTGACAAAACTGAGCTTCTTGTTGTTGGCCCCGAAAATACTACAAATAGCATTCTTTAGCGTATTGGTCTTCTATGTTAAACCTAACTAGTAATTTTGGCATTATATTTTATCTTAATGTGATAGCCTTGTGAACTGTCCAGGGTGTACCCCGCCTCTCACCCAGAGACAGCTGGGATAAGCTCCCACACACCCGCAACCTTGTACCAGGATAAACAGTTACAAAACATGAATGAATAAATACCCTGATTTTATCTGAGCTGTCTATTTTATTGCTGTCTTATTGATTTTAATTCTTGAAAATAAGATTGAAAATCAGCAAAGCCTTTTTAAAGGCTGCAGCCCCTGAATTCGGAAACAGCTTTTGCTAACCTATATAAATTTGACAAAGACATTGTTGGAAGGTCAAGCATGCTCAGTTAACCTTCAGCAAAGGTTCAGAATGGCATGCTGTTCTTTAAAAACTTAATAACCAAACAAAAGAGAAAGAAAGAGTTGCAGTCTCTCATTTTACCTATACGGATCTGGCACAGCCATCCATACTGCGACTCACAATGCTCATCATTCCAAGACCCACTTTCATAATCCCGACCCTTTCCGAATGTAACACAATATTCCATATTTTTTCTGTTGTTTGGCTCTCCATCCTCCCAGTCTTGGAACTGCAGCTGTACACAAAAACAAAGAAAACACACTGATTCATAATTGTATTATCTATTTGTCCTTAACCAAAAAGTGATTGTTTTAACTATTGAAGTAGAAAAGTATTAACTCACTGGGGATCCATCACTCCATACAAAACCGGTGACAGGATCAAGGGCATTAAGTCCAATCCAGGCATTTTGACTGCTATAATGGACAGTGATTATATAATACGATTATTATTGTGATCATTCAAGTGTAAAACTTGTTTGATAAATGTTAAGAGAGTACTTCTGCTGAACACTTGCCAGTGCTCTGCTGGACACTAATCAACCTTCATCTTCTGCTGCAACAAACTTTGTATTCTCTTAATTTTGTACTTTGCCAGGTACATACTGTACCTATGCGGTAGGACTTTTAGCTCTTCCTCGCTGTGGATGCTGAGCAGGTCTCCTCCAATGGTCCTGCAGTAATCTCTGGCCTGGAACCAGGTCCTTGCTCTCTCATTATAAGCTTCAAAATGCTTGAACAGAAGACAGAGAGGTTTGACATGGTTTGGTAGTGTGACAAGCAAACACTGATTTGTTGTCTTTGCACTCTTTGTATGTGTGCCTATTCAGTGTTTCCCCATATGCACCTAGCAGCGGCATTTCTCTCTGTTTATGTTCCTTCAGCCTACTAACTATGTTAAATGTCTTCCAAACAACGGCAAGCCTTAAAATTACAAGCTATCATTTTTGAACAAAATCAGTTACAACTACTAACAGTCATACCCATTAGAATCTTAGTCAATGTCTTATCACAAGATTACTGTCAAAATTAGTAGAAATTAAAGCTGCAAGCAGCGTTGGGCAGGACCTTGGACTCCCGCCGTTTCGACCTCCAGCTCACGTAGACAGTTACAAAAGTTTTAGATGATTTTAGACCCCTCTCCACTCTAGCTCACAGCTGAGAATTTCTCCACATTTGCTCATGTTATGTTCAGAGGCACTAGCTCACTTCCTGTTGGATTTAGGTCAGGGGTGTCAGCGCGTGATTTGTAGGTCTTGATGAGACGAACAAGCCACTTTTGGTTTAATCTTTCTACGACATTCCTACGGGCCACAGTGGCCATTTTAGTGTGTCTAGGTGGTGCTAGAGAGCCCATTTTGGGGTTAATTTTTTCATTGTATCAAATGTTTCGCCAGTCCTGACATGCATGCCAATTTTGGTGAGTTTTTGAGCATGTTTAGAGAGTCAAATTTTGTTTTTTTGCACATCAATGGGGCCCCATGTCATGCAGTAGGTGCCCTTTTTTCCTTTTTGCTCCTGCCCTTCAAACATCCTGAGTCCGTCACTGACAGAGAGAGACAAGCTGTGAGAGCAGGCAGATGGAGATGGCTTTCGAACTCCTCCCTCTCATGGACATTTATATAAAATATAACCCAATCCGTGAAACTGGCAAACAACCTAAATACTACATTACCCAACTCTCAACTTCTTTTTAATCTCCTCCTTATCATAACACCTGCAGCTATCTTACCTAAAACTGTATGTAGCTACTCCTGATCTGAAATAGGTGCACAGTGAGTGCGCACATTTTTATGGCACATTCTGCGTAAATATCAGTTACATATGGGAAAAGCGAAACGCATGGTTTTTGTGCTGATGCATCGTTTACATCTGACCCCTGGTCTCTGTCCTTGTCTCAGTCCTGAGTCCTGACAATTGTTCATGGTAAATGGCCTTAAATTTGGATGATGCCTCTCTAGTCCTCCGGTGGCTGAGGCTACCAGTGTATGAACGTAGCTGAGATTGTCACAGCAGTGAGAAAAGCTGGTCCACCTTAACAGTCAACCTTAAGGGAGGCTAACTTTAGGACTAACTCCCTTCACTCCAATCAGCAGGTGGCAAGCAAGACACGGGAACTTGGCTAGGGTCTTGAGGAGTTGTAGCATTTATTTACTGACAAATAACCTAAACTGTACAGTCACTGAACTGCTACCTTTAGCTTCATACTCTCTGCTCCAGTTGCCGCAGCCTCACTGTTTCGTGTCACCATCACACGCACACTGTCTCTCTTTCTCTCGGCGGGACACTCACTGGGAGAGTATCGTCAACTTGGTTGATGCCAGACGGTATTTACCGAGTTTTTCAGTGCAGTCATCAAACACAGTTTTAATAATAACTATATTTGGAAATGGTAATAACAGTCTGGAATTTTATCACGATTTTTTTGTGAAACCAGTAACCATTTCAGTCCAGAGGACGCTTCAACATGCAGACTGCAGGAGCCGGGCGTCAAACTGCCAATGTTCTAATTAGTGAATGACCCATCCTCCCTCCTGAGCACCAGGCACCATTGCTACTAATAGAAAAGGTTAGTGTACGTGTGACTATACCTTAAAGCAAAGGTTTCTTGATCCTATTTGAGTCCAGCCGTCTTTACATAAGGTAGGGGAGAGAGTGGGTGGTGCAGGGGTTAAAACTGCCCCCTCTGCCAGGTGTTTGCAGATATATTTCTCCTTATTGGTGCAGGGCAGCACATCCCAGAGACCAGCAAAAACCCCAGTTGACATGGCAACACAGCCCTGTGGGTGACCTTGTATTGTTGAGGGAGAAATGGTGAAATGTAAACTGCTAAGCCACTTTCTGCCACACTTTACAGGTGGTGTTTAAAAAAATCTCAATACCTGTCATCTCAGCGCTCCAGTGAGTAAACCTCACTGAGTCTGTGTTGGTCCACACAAACTGACCAGTGTTTTTCTGGTTTGAGAGGCCTAGCCAGAAGTACTTCTCTGGTCTCATCCCCACCAAACTAACAAGGAATGCGTTATCAACCCTGGAAAAATTTATACAGTTAGTATTTCAGTCTTTCTTATGTCACCAAATGTTGTACAGTAACAAAATCTTTGCGTCGAAATTATGTTTTTAAATCCCACATTGAACATCTGACATGAACTACTGCTCAGAAAATTTGGAGTAAAAATAAATGTTCTTACCCATTTGAAACATCAGCGAGGTAAGAATCTGAGCTCTTGCAGTCATCTTTGGCTTCATCAAAAGTTTTGGTCTGTCTCCCTATAAAGTAGCAGTACGAGCCATGTCTTCTCCAACCCTGGATCGTTGGAATTATGATTTTTCACAGATATGCCACAGTCAGCAAAAGAATAACAATGCTCTAATCTGCTATAAAGCTATAAATGTTGATATTTAAAAAAAAAAAAAAAAAAATTGGCCTAAGTGCAATATAAAGTATAATCGGGTAAGGGCTGCCCCTGATGAAGAATTTTCCTAGTCAACCAATAGTCATCATTTAGGGCCATTAGTCCACTAGTCGCCGCATGTTTACTATAATAATTTGATTATGAAATAATATATTTTGGGCGGGGCAACACAATGGTTTGAGTTGAAGGTGTGAGAAAGAATAGTATCAGTAACATTGTTAACACTGTACTACATTACAGAGAAATACAAAACCGTACTAATGAACCTTCATTAATATAGGCCTATATTTTATCTACAAGTGCACGTCACACACTGAGCGAGCCGCCTGTTAATGACGCTGTCGGCAAAGCAGTAATGACTGTGCTAAGTGGCTAATGGGCATGTAGCTACTTCCATGTTTCACATGATACATCATGTTTGTAGTCGACCAATGAAGATGAGTTTACATAGCACCTTGGGTTCGTCCTTCACCTTCTCAAAATGATCCCACACTTTGGATTTCCTGCCCAACATGTTATTAACTAGCCTGTGGAATAACCGCAGGTACCAGTGTTGTTAATTAGGGGCTGTACACATGCCACATCTTTAACTGCCAGGATAATGTGAGTTTGGCCTCTACTCTTGTGCCTTTTTTGTGCCAGCTTTCAATAGCATGGTGGCAGGTTGCGTCTGCGATTGTTAAGCAACCTTCACAAGCACTGTATCGCCTATTTACCTGAAATCCTGAGTGCAGAGCTGATCTTCTTCCTGGTGCTGTTAATAAGTGTGTAGGCCTATTGTCTGTGGGAGAGATGTAAAGCTCTGGGTAGCCCTGCACTAAAATAATCAATTAAAAATGTGTTTATCACTGACTGAATATTTACGGAAGAAGGGAAACATATCTGTTGGCTGTGATTAGTTTGTAATGGGATGCCTGTCTGACTGCTGAGCGTGGCCACTTCCTGTGTCTGTCCTTTCAAATTATATTCCCACATGGTCCAGTCATATAGGTTTCATTTTGACAAGGCGCAGCTCCGAGTAGAGTTTCAAGTTTTTTCGTTTCTTTCTGCGACTAAGTGGCCAATGAAATCTTGCCGACTAATGGCCTTTCTGGTCGACTAACGTTTGGTAAACATTTTAGTTAAATTTAGCGATTAATATTATTATTTTTTTACTTTTTTGACCACTTTGAGGAACTTCACAACACACTGAAGAAAATCCCTGACATACTACTCTTTCAACATAGTAAGGGGGACCTTTAGCATTTATTTGATGCTGTGTTTCTGTCTACCTCTTAAATGTGATATTCAATGGCCTTTTAGCTGTTTTCGTTTTGCTCTCAGTGAGAGAATGTCTGGCACTGAAACTAGTGCTAGACTGTGTTCACAAGATACCTTGCCAACTTTATCTCCTGCAAAACACTGAGTTAAAAAAGGCCAAAAGCATTGAAGTTCAAATATAAATATAAGTTCAGTTAGTGGAAATAGATAAAAAAAAATAGTAAACTTAACACACAGTTTTGCAGCCCACGTCCTGCTCCACTTCATCTCCAGTGGGTTTTGAGGCACTCTTCTTCATACAAATGTAGCCATGTTTCTCCTCACACACACGGTCAGCCCAGTTTCCATTCTGCAATAATGTACCATTAAATATTTATTTATTTGGAGACTGGATGTACTGGAGGGTACTACAGTAGATGCACTGGTAAATCTCATGTCAATCAAAAGTGCCAAAGTCTTAAAACTGCACAAATTTAATGTCATGTTTTAGATACTGACAATTATGTATACATACTATATATATATGTGTGTGTGTATATATATATAAAGCCTACTATACTACTACTACTACTTTAATATGTATATATATTCGATTTAACACATACTGCTGTCTGATTTTTAAAAAAATGAAATTTGATGTTACTCTCTTTGTTTTTAGGGTATCTTTGTGTATATACATAAAGGTGCACCATTCCCACACATGCTCCTTACCTCTCCCCTGATGAGAACACAATCCTGTAGATCAGTGGAGACAGCAGGTTTCCCAAATTCCCAGCTAGTGAAGCTGACAGTCGAATGATCAATCCACTCAAACAGTCCCTCTGTCTTTCTGTCATTCAGTCCAATCCAAAGCTCATCGGTGGATGCTGCAGACACGGACAAAAGGAAAATATTTTTCATTAATTCATGCATTTATTCATTCATTCATTCATTCATCTGCACATGGTATAAGGGCTGGGTGATACGGAGAATATCGATTATCACCATATTTTTGACTGAATACCTCTATCAATAGTGTGATAATATTGTCGGGTTGACTTTTGGTGTTTTCACAAAATATTAACACAGTGAGTTTTTAATAACTAATCATCAATATTGTGGATATAATAACATAAGCCTTATTCACAGGGGAGGAGTATTACCTGCATACCTCTAGTAATTTGTTTTAATGGTGTGTGATCATAATCCCATGTGAATCTGCCATGTCCATAATTTGTCAAGTAGATATTCCACCAAAAATGACCTACCATATTTGACCGAAAACAGAGGTCATGTGATAGAAGTCCCGTGTAAATTGGCATCTTGGTGATTAACATCATTGCGAAGAAATGTTTCAAAAGTGTAATACTGGCCTTCAGAGAAAAAGTGCAGAGGAAAGCACAGGCCATGCATTTGAAGGGTAGTTATGTTTGCATAGTTTCTACTTAGTACATGTCTACAAACTACTGTGAGATGTCCTGCCATCCTGAGGTGAACAGAAAAAATGCAAAGTGATCTGGCTTGATTAACCAATATTGTGTGGCAGGCCACATATAGTATATTTTGAAAGTCAAGCCAAGGACTGTTTAAAATTGGTCCGGGGGCAAAGATTGGCCCCCGGGGCTGGACTTCAGACATGCCTGGTTTAGACAGTCATCAAGTAACTAAAGTGATCATGAAAAAGATGTGTCAGGATACGTCAACTTCAGCCCAGCACATGACAATGAATGACTGGAGATTGTAAATTCTTTTTGAGGTAGCTTTTCAGGGCAGCACATCAAAACCAGATCTTAGGGATTAAAGGGATGTTCTTTGTTGTAACAATATCTTCCTTAAAGATAAACCTTTTTTGATTTGATTTTTTTTTCACTTACTGTATCCAAGTTGAGACATGACAAAGCTTTGGTCCTTCACATCACGCATGCTGACTAGGTCCGCTCCTTTGGTATGACACTCTCTCTGAGCATCAGACCATGTGTTCTGAGTACGATTAAGGTAGAAGCAGTGGCCACTGTAAGGAATCCAAGGTCTTGAGCAAAAACCTGTCTCAACAGCTGATCATGAAAAGAAAAATTAAATATAAGGACTTAGTCAAATACATAACATAGCTATACAGTTTTGAGGGGATGTGTAGAGCAGAATAGAATAGATCTTCTTCTTTACCTTGTGTAGGCAATATCTCGGCCTCTTCACTGTAACAGATATACCCAAATTTCTTGCTGCAGAGTGAGCTTTGCCAGGAGTACTGTACAGCAGGATTGACAATTGCACAGTTCTGTGCAACATTAGAAACGGGATGCCCTAAAACAAGACGGTGCTTGTCAGATTTGTCTCGGTTTCATAGTCTCACACTTAACTCCCCCATGAACCACAAGTTGTCATGTTCATGCTCAATATTTCAACACTGTTAAAATAAAATAGAAGTCTCCATCTCTCTCCTCTGCTCTGTGGATGTGGTCCGCAGGTCTGTGTGTCTGTTCAGCCCGCTCTGATTTCCAGGTCATCAAATACCAACACTTTTGTCATGCCCCTCTTCTAGTGTTTTTGACACACACAGGGCTTTCAGCTAACTCCAGTGTAAACCCATCTGCAGCAATACTTGACATCGAGAGCAAATGATGATGTATAAAAAGCAAAAAAGTCTGCGAAGAGTGAGAGGGAGGGCAGGAGGTGGGTCAAACAAAACAGGACAGCAGTTTGTGCCACGTGAAACCAAAAGTCAATGTTGTTTTAACATAAAGTATAAATTTACATCATTTATATATGGACGTCACTCATTCAACCAAGTAGTTTTGTTGCCAAAACCTAACCCCTACCGTTTCATAAGATTAACCACTTTACAATGTGTTTAAACTGTGTGTCAAATAGAGACACCAAATGGTGTCTTGTGCATATAGAGAGGGCGTGACAATGTGTTTACATTTGATGACCTGGGAATTAGCACGGGAAGGTCCTTTTGATCAAGAAGCTACACAACAGCCACACACAGAGCAGAAGAGTCAAGCAGACAGGATGAAGCCTGCCCTTTGGCTGAATTAATGCTGCAGTTTTTGCTTATATGGGCTTTGGAACGTAACTGGTATGAAACAATCAGAAAATAAGGTTATATTTCACTGATTCACTGCTTTGATCTCATCAGAGTCACTCCTTGTCTTCATTCATTCTCTAGCTGGGTTGACCACAGCTGCAGTCTCGTTTAGTTGAAAAGGGGGGGGCAAGTTTGAATGCTTTGATTTCAAACAGCAACGAAGACCTCCTCTTAATATAAGCCTTTAATATACTGTATATCAGAATAGAAACACAAAGAATTAAAGTTGAGCACAAACCCACCTGAGTCCCATTTCAGATAGCGGTAAGGCTTCCCATCAGACCATTTCCAGCCATGTTGTGGATCCAGGATCAGCCCAGTCCAAAGCTTAATGCCCCTACGACCTAGTAGTGCTGTTGGGTACATGAAAAACAACAATGACAAAAAGACATCAGTCTTTACCTGTGTCAGTAAATATTAGTAAGGCTCAACGTTTCTGTTTAGTTTGACAACACAGCAGTATCTATTCAGACATTCAGATACCATCACAAGTATAGCATTTAAAAATATATTAAAATAATCTTTTTAACATTTTAGTATATTAATTGAAAAACAAATAACACTACAATTTTTGTATTTGCCTAAATACATACTCTCTTTATCAGTACATTTAGTATATAGTTAACTTACCTATTATGTAAGCCTGCTCATGAGGATCGGTGATACTGAGCAGGGAGGCACCCTGCTGTTTGCAGCTGGCGTCAGCCTGGGCCCAAGTCAGAGCTGCTTGTGTGTTGAGCTGGTAATATGCTCCTGTTGTTGGGTGTTTAGTCCAGTCATCTTTAGCTATAAATGCATATACAAAACATAGTTATGTTATGTTTGGTTCAAAGTATAAAACTCTCTTCCTGCAACCTAAAGCGGTATATTTCTCTCTTAATAAAATTATGCAGGCTGACTTAACTACAAGCTAGTGGTAGGTTCTCGATCAGATGGTGCCTGTAGACGTCACCTGACTTTTCGCAAGATTTGTCAACTTTTAAAACCCTATAAGCAACTGGACAAATTTGAGGAATGGCGAATTTAGAGCAGACCATGTAATATTTCTCAGTGAAATCAAGGCAGAAATGTCAGTGTGCACATTTAGTAATTGTTTGTTCTAGGTTATTTTACTTGATAACTTAGATTTTATTTTTTCTGAAAATACAGTTTTGAGTTTACAAGAGTGTTCTAGTGTCTCTCTGTTGATTGTAGATGTAGATTGAGATGCATATTGAGCTTCTTTCAAAATAACTGTTACAGTAAGGCTAGTTAGAATCATTTCAGCTTAGCTTGACTTCTTTTTTAAAGAAAATCTTAGTTTAAAAAAAAATAGATAGGTTGATAGCACTGGCTCCTATATACAATAATGACAATACAATATACACAAGCATTGTAAGTATGGCCCTCTCCCACTACAGTATAAAAGAACATGTGTTTTCACAGGCAGCACTCACAGGTAACTGGACAGTAACCCCAGTGTTCACTTTGATATTTGGTCTCAACAGCACACCAAAGAGTCTTCTCTGGAGAGTCAAGTGTGGTGCAGTCTGAGAACCACTGGTCTTTGTAGTAGAAGGGAAACATGCACGGCAGTCCAGCTGCATTTCCATCAATAGTGTAGAGTTCTAAGAATGATAAAAACAAAGTCAAGATTAGTTTTAGATTATGTGTACATTCAGTTAATTACCTCTTATGACAACACATGATAAACCACTTCAAAACGTGATGCTAAATTCTACTTAAAATGCGGGATAGAATTCTGAAAATATGTGTTTCATATTAACCACAATTTATATGCAGAATAATTAAACAATTATGACTGCATGGTATATTCGAAGTATATGGCAACATATGGGTAGTCGTTTACCAGTTTGATCTTCTCTTGGATGTAGGTAACATGTAAATCTATATAAGAATCTCTGAAACTGCCATCTTTGTGATTTTATTTGAAATTCTATGAAAATGGTTATGATTTGGTGTTACCAGTACAAGTCCTTCAAAACAACACTGTTTTATACTGTACCTCTATATGTTCTTGTACAAGCACCGTTGGGCGTCCCTGTAATTGTGAGGTGGTTATTGGGTCCTACTGTTTTGGAGAGAACTGCTGTGTTATCTGCAGTGAGCTCAATGTAGAGCTTCTGGTCTTTAAGGGCGAGCACTGTTCCATTCTTGCATTCCCACTTTTGGAGGTCACTGTTTTCGTCACAATCATAGAGGCTTATTTCACTCCCCACACTTTTCCCCTGGACTCCCAGGCATTTCTTCTTTTGTTGAACCAGAAGTCGGTCATCAGTTGTCCAGCGTATGTCATTGCATTGGTTATTTGCTTTAACCAAACAAAAACCAGTGTCCTTGTTGGTCAGTTGAAATGGTGAATCTGTTGACAAAGAATTACATACTTCTAAATATTTATTGCAGAAGAAATCAGAAAATCCTACAGCTAATTGCACAGTCCATCACAGGGGTTGTTTTAGTCGCTTTCATATAATTAAACAATAATGCAAAAAACAGAATAAACAGAAATTTAATAAGCAAACAAAGTTCCAACCATTTCATGTCTGCAACATATAGATAAATGAAACTGCAGTCACCTAGATACTGAACTGTTGCAAATATACAGGAATTCATGTAACGCAGGTGACACACACCGACAACATGCACATTGACACATGGTTAAGGACACAATAGTTTCACATAAAGAGTAGAGGGCACATCTAGATCAATCTTAGTTGAAATACTGTACCGTCTAAAGCCAAACAATGTAATGTTTGGATGATGAGTGCAAAGGCTGTTAGAGTTATCTTCATTGTTGGTATTCTTCAGAGATGTCATATAGCTTAAGTCCTCATCCATGCATTTCTCACAGAGGATTTAGGAGTTGCATAAATGTCTGTCAGTAGTGTTGACACATCTTGTGTCTCAGTTAAAGTATTGTGTAATATTCACAACAGGGAAGTTATCATAATGCTGACCTTGGGTTGTTTTTTTTTTCTTTCTTTTTTTTTTGTCTCCAAAGCAAATGCTGGACGAGAATTGATGCCAGATTGTCTCAAATGCTTTAAATCTTTTGAAAACATTTTGCAACATTAGCTACTGTTTGTTGTGTTTCGTGGAATGGCTTGTTCAGTCATGTCATGGTTGCACTGTAAAACACTTCCCTGCAGAAACAATTCAGTTGTGTGGTTAAAAAAAGCAGTACTTATAAAGACTGAAAACTCTTCATACGTTCATAGTTTAACTTTGTATTTACTGCATGCCTGTGTTAAAGGTTATTCATTGAAGTTTCTGTTTTGTTCTTTAAATAGATATCTGACTCAAAACCATTGATCTCAAGCTATTAAACAATTGTTAAACAATAGCAACTTTAATTTCAAAAGTTGTAAAAATAGTTACAATATTCTTGTGAATAAAAATGTTCTGAAGCTCAATTCTGAAGCTGTTCTGTAAATAGCTTTCCAATTTATAATAAATAAAGCAACTTCTGATCAACCCATATCAGTTTCAGGCTCAAAACACAAAATTCTGGTCTAAATCACAGCTACAGAAAATGTTCACATTATTTGACTAAAAAAATATATGCATTTTAACATCAGTTTGGAACACTCTAGATAGTAGCTACTTTATAGTAGGCTGTACATAATCCTATACAGTGAGGTGATTTTTCTGTGGCAGGATATTTTGTACTAGTAGGTCTAGTACAACAATAATGGTCTTTTGAGAGAGAGAGAGAAGAGGGAGAGAGATTTTCTATTGTAAGGACTCTAGAAACCCATTTTCACTGAGACATACTGAGGTAAAGAGACCCCTTTAAACAAATAAATAGACGACACAAACGTGAGGTCATGTACTCTTCAAATAAGTGAATAAAGCGCTGCATAATGTAACAACATTATTTGATGTGGTTTAAAGCTTCAAGTCACTGAATAGTGTTCAGATAGATAGGAGGGATGCTCTTATTGCCCAGTGCATTATATATCAAATACCCATCTCAATCTAGTGTACAACATACAGGTGCATCACCATAATTTAGAATATCATAATAAGTTCAATATTTTTGTCATACACTTATATATATGTATGTATATAGTTTCTACACAACCTAACCTCTTGCAGCTTTATTGGGTCGTGAAACAGCCACCTGCATAATGTTAAATAATGTTACCTGTTACCATGGCACTGACTTAATGAGCTCACATCATGCATGATTAGCCAGTAGCTTTCAACCCATTGTGTCACAGCTAAAGCTTCTAACATTAATGTTACTTAGCAAGAACTTAACTTTTTCTTAAACTTTAACTTACAGTGGGCTGCTTGGTCGTCGCTAATATAATAATTCTAATAATAATAAGTCATTCACTCACCTCGGCTGTCGGCTAGCAGTATCGTTGTCTTCCTGTCAACTGAATTCAAGTTTTCTGCGTTCCGCCGATACATCAGATAACTTCCTGCGTGTGGTTTCAAAATAAAAGCTGTCTGGTGTGTTAATATGTTTACCATGTCGTTTCCAATATGTCATATGTGAAGTTCTATCTTATTGTGACATTGTGTATGAGCTTGTGGACTGAAAGGTGTAGCATTACTTGTTTGGTCTTATGCACATGAGTTGATGTTGTGCACTGTGTGGTCTTTCTTGCTCTTTATACTACATCAGCTGCTCTCAGCATCAAGTATTGATGGATTTAAATTTGAGTTACTTAAAAGTCTTTTCCATTTCAGAATAGACACTAAAGGGTGTCAATATCACATCCCGGGGGCGATGACAAGTGTCGGGATTTGATGACTTTGTAACTTTGGACTCTCATAAGCCCCTTTACCACCGTAGGAACTTTTATCATTTACCCGGGATTTTGAAAAACCTTGTCGCGTCTCCACCGAAATTAGCTGGGGAAAAAACTATCCCTCAACCCTAAACTTTCCCTGAAAAATGTACCTAGTAGGGGGGTAGGATTTTTCAGATTTCCCAGAAATCTTGAGGGGCAGGGCTGTTTCCTGAGAAACGCTGATTGGTGGAACACACACAGCCAGTGTGGCTGCAAACTTTATTTCATTTCCACAAGCTTCACTTCATTTGTGTTTTGATTAATGATGGGTACTGAAACCCGGTATTAAATTAGCCCTGATGCTAAATTATCAGAGACCGTAGTATTGATGAGTGCTATCGGTTCTTTTATTGGTGCTTTTACACATTTTGGTTTAACTCATTATCATCCTGCAGCCTCTCCTCTGCGCTCTTTGCCGGCGCTGAACTCCTCCACATATACAAACACATGCACACACACGCCTACACGACACGGTAACCGTTGTGGAGACATGATAACAGTTCATGAATTAGTATCAGCTAAATGATCAAGTCTGATGCTAAAGTCTGTCCTCATTGGCCCACACCCCTTAAGGAATACTTCACTCACAAAATATCAATTTCTAAATAAATTAGTCATGCTGTGTTACTTTGAATTTGTAAACTAAACTTGTTTTTTTCTCAGCCGCCTCCATGGAAAATGGGAAACATATTAATGTGATTGACAACAACAAATGTCCGTTTACAGACCCTTACAAACTCTCACACAACTTGTACAGTAAAATCCAAGTCTCATTTATCCAGTCTTATGCTCAGTACATCTCAAAACACATGCATTTCTGCAAAACAACAACAACAAAGAGTATTGTTAGTATTGGATTTTGGCTCTGAAGAGAGCATAGAGTAAGTGACAGTACTTGTGTTTGTGAAGTATTGAGCATACAACTGCATAAGTAAGACTTGGATAATACTGCTCGAGTTTTGTAAGAGTTTGCGAACAAATGTTTTGATATAGTTTTGCTGTTGTTAAACATTGTCTTAATCGATCAATAAATCAAAAATGTTCACCATTTTACGTGGAGGCATGCGAGAAAAACAAAGATATCTTCATGGATGCAAGGTAACTCCGCATGCCTAATTTACACAAGATGTTTGATTAAACGGTTTGATGTTGAAGTACTAACTTAATTATTTCTGTGCTGTAAATGATTTATACATTGTATTGTTGATTTAACTAGGACAAGGTTTTAGACAGTACAATTTGGTCGATTGCATCCTTTTTGAAAAAAAATGTTATGTTCAAAGAGGAAGTGTCCTCTGTGAATTTGAGAAGTGAGAATATTTGTGTTGAGTAAGAGGTTAAAAAAGTGAACAGGTGAAACATGCTTGCACAAATTACTCAGTAGACAAAGCAATCTGGCAACATGGAACTTAAACTGCGGGTCTGGAAATCCTTGGTGAATCAATATATTTGGCCATAACATTTTCTCTGAAGAATCTTTGGCCTCCAAATGCATCTTCTCCGGGCCTAGGTTATGTATCAAAATTATATCAGTATCACGATATGAGATTAGATATTGTCTTAGATTTAAGATATCGTTATCACAATCCTTGGTCATGTTATCCTTGTCAGATGTCAGTGAATTTTCAGTTCTTCCGAAGTTTTGACCATTGGCTCGGCAAACACCAGGACAGATAGATGTTGATAACTGCAAATTTGATTTTAGGACTGGCTACATGATGAGCATTAAAAAGAGATGGACAAAAAGAAAGGTTTAATGTTTAAAGTTTGCCAAAATGCAGTTTTCAAACAAGTGTAACACACTACACGGCCCCACTGATGTGTGCTATTTTCTTTTGATCAAGTCAAATTACCAGGGCAAACCGTTTAATGTCCACTTTACACAATCTAAAACACATAATGCAGTTTTGAATTCTCAGCCACATCTGTTGAATACAAGCTTTCATCAAGGAGAAAACGCTCCCTCTAATAGTGTTCCTTTTTCTCCAGGTTATTTTACTGGCTCTAAATAAACCTTTTTTTAAAAATCCATTTAATAAATAATATATTATGAATTTAAAAGATTAATCAATGTTCTTTTTTCATTTACATTATTTTTGCATGAAAAATAGTCGACTAAAAGTAAACACTCTAATATGCTAATCAAGCTGAGTAAAGATAAACATCTAAATAAACATTCATTAAGCTTTCTCTTTAAAGTTAGAAAAACAGCCAAAACATTCAGTGTAGATACACAAAGGTTGTTATTTTCAATGTTTTTTAATACAATAGTTTGAATTCTCATTTGCAATACATGTCTTAGGACTCAACTGGATTTCTAGACAGATAAAATGTCATCTGTAATATCTTCAAGGATGATGAAATGCAGCAATGGTATACTGTCTGTCTTAACTGTCTTTCTTATAGTCCAACAGGAATGTTATTCATTTTGCCAAGTTCAAAGTCTTGTACACATTTCACAATCCTAGCAAACATAGTACTTTAAAGTAAAATATGTTATGAATCAATTACTTTAATCAGTCAGTAAATTCTGGTGTCATAAAATATACAATTAAACATTATTTCAAATGATTACAAATGGAGATTTATATATCACATAAGACATCCTACATCTTAAATTATTTTGTTCATTAAAGCCAGTTATTGCCAGCTACATTGAAACATCTCTCATTTCAAAACAAAATGAAATTCTTGTCAGAGTGCCATCAAAATTACATTGTACATTGTATGCCCCAGTAGATTCTGCTGGTATTTACATTACACAGTTAGAACAGGTGCAGGGTTCTCCTCTTCTGCATTTGCTACCAGTTTCTTGGTGTCGACCAGACCAGGCTGGAACCGCTCATTGTTGAAAAAGAGTGGGTTGTCAAAGGTTGAGAACTTTTCAGGGATAGGTAAGCGGCGACCAGATTTCTTGAAGAGAAATAAGGCGATGACTGTCCCTATGACGATTGCAGTAATGACCAGCAAAACTACCAAAGTGATGTGGCCACGGGTTTGATGTTCCATCGTAGGAGTTACTGTATAGATTCAACACATAGATTATCAGCCAAAAGAAAAAATGTATAATTATCAGTGAAATTAAAAGTAGGAGGAGATGTTACTTACCCGTTGTCTTTGCCCCTTTTAATAGTTCTAGATATTTAAAGAAACATTAACAACTTAACAAAGAGTGTATAATTTCTGTCATGTCATTGACTTCATACTTCAATATCAAAATCAATAAATGCATTTATTTTTGATTTAATATGTTTTTTCAACACTTTTTTTAAAAACACATTCCTGTTATTGTAAAATAATTCCTTTAATTCAAACTGAATCCTAACAACTATGATGATCTCACCTTTGGGTGCTTTGCAAATATATCCTCTGTCATACCACTTTTGGCCCGTTGTCCACATCCCATCTGTAGCTCTTACGGATCCAAAAGTGTTTCTCCCATTTGGACTTTCACCCCAGTTAGTGTAGTCCAGGGGGGTTTTATCCAACCACTGCCAAGTGCCTGGGGATGAATAAAAATTCTGTGAGTTTCTTTTCTTGTAAAGTTTCTTTTTGTACCAGATTAAGTTTATTTAATTTGATACTCAATATCTTTTCTTTCAGTTTGCACAGAAAAAATATTTTGCAACACAATTTCTTTTCCAAATGTGCCTCTATAACCTATAACTTAGTATTTCCTTTATTATTTTTACTTTGTATTGAACCCAAAGACCACTCGGGAGCAGCAGAACAAGCTGTAAACACAAAACTAATATGTTATCACTTTTATGTAGTTTGTTATGACCAAACACGTTAGCAGACAGTTGCCCAACAGCAAATACAGAACAACATTAGCATTGCAGATGTGTCACTGGCTATTGGATGAATGTAAATCCAATGAATAGTTTCCTCTTTGCTCTGTTTTGACTGAGGGAACTATATTACTTAAAGGTTCTCCTGTTTGTGGACAAAGCCCTTAATGGTCTGGCCCCATCCTACATAGCAGACCTTCTATCCCCCTATTCTGCGCCCAGGTCCTTCAGGTCAGCTGACCTGGGGCTCCTGGCTGTCCCATGCTCCAGACTTATGCGCAGGGCTGATCGTGCCTTTGCTGTGTCTGCCCCCAAACTGTGGGACAGCATCCCCCTCCCAGTCAGATCCGCCCCCATCCATTGACTCTTTTAAGTCCAGGCTCAAAACCTACTGTTATTCAGTAGTGTTTGAGCCCCTCTGTTGTGGTCTTCCCTGACACATGCCTGTGTGTGCTGTGTCTATAGATGTGTGAGCTGTGTACCTGACAGTTAAGTCGCCTCTTATGTATGGGTTTTTAGCATTTTATTCCTTTTGTATAGCACTTTGATCAACGTGAATTGTTTTTAAATGTGCTTTATAAGTAATACTATGATCATGACTAGGTTAATCAGAGATTGTTTTCGCTGCCTGCTACAGCTGGCCTAGCTGTTGTCAGAACAACCTGGAGCTTAGCACACTTAAAATTGGGGAAGTGACACCTTTACTCCATTCTGAACTACAAAGTGTAAGTTGTGGAAAACCCTCAGCTTTCTGGGATCCACCATCTCCCGGGATCTAAAGTGGACATCAAACACTGACACGTTACGAAAAAAGGCTTAGCAGAGGTTTCTGTGCTAGCTCAAGAATTACAACCTGTCTGAGTAGCTACTGATACAATTGCAATAGTCTGCAATAGTCACCAAAAAATCATTGGTGCCAACCTGTCCTCACTTTGGGAATAATACACCTCCAGAGTCACAAAACGAGCAGAAAACATCCAACCCAACCACCATAAAAAATGTTAGCACTATACATTTCTGTAAACCATGGATACGTTACATTTGCAGGTTATCATGTAGCTGATACATTGAAACTTAATGTTTCAACACGCTGTAGTTAAAATGTGGTCAGGTTTAGGCACAAAAACTTGGTTATGGTTGGGAAAAGATCATGTTTTGGCCAGAAATACTCTATTTGGGGGGCAGAATCCTGTGTCTATGAAAAACAACCCCTTTTCCAGGCAGTCTCCTGGCGGGAAAAGAAGCAATGTCTCTGTAAAAAAACAACCACTTTTTGGGCCACAGTCCCAGCAGGAAAAGCAGCTTTGTCTTGGTAAAAACAACTGTTCGGCCCTAAAAAGCAGCTGGACAAACAGGGCTGGGTTGCTAAAAAAGTCATTGGAATAACAGTGACGGGTTGCTTCAAAACACCCACATTTGGTGCCTAAAATCCGCTGGAAACACAGCAGCACACAAAAACAACAAAAAAACATGTATGTGTATGTGCACACATAGTGTACTTGGCCAGTGAGGCTGATTTGGGTTCATTCTCCATTTGTTGTTGACCAAACATACTGAAGTTACCATGCCTTTTTTCAGTTCTCTATTAGGTAGGAAATTAATAATTAAGCTACTTTTGTAACGTTTATGTTTCAGAACATCTGTTTAACATAGTTTTCCTTCTTTATGTTCAAGTGTAGCTTAATGTGTCTTTTCATTAAAGATCAGACAATGCGACTGTACCTCTGTGAGTTTTATATAAGCCGATCCAGAAAGATGATTGGCTGTCTCGAAACATTTGTATACTGCTTAGAATGAATGCTTGCTCAGAAGGATCTTCAATGCTTGCAAGAGTTCCACCTTTAGAAACAAAGTAACAAACAAGAAAACAATTTGTCTTTAGTAAAAGCTAAACACAGCTGTCTGATTCAGGATATCGATTATACCATACATGGACAATCTTTACCATGTCTTGCACAGTTAGTGGTTGCTTCTTGCCACTCAATCCTGTCTGTAAAAATGAGGTAACAATTAGCCTTAAATGGTAGCCAGCTGTTAGTCCGCCGTAAGTATCTGGGTTGTTCTGGGTCTTCAGGGCAAAATCCTGGGAAATCACTTGGGTCTGTTGGTGGCACATCTGTGAATGAGAAAAACTAATCACTATTTAGTACATGCTTTCAAATCCAACTGCCGTAAGCACCATTTGACAATATTGTATAACAAGAAAACGATGTCACATCTAAAGCAAAATACAATGGGAACACATGCAACCATGTTCCAAACAGGTAACATCAACATATATTCAATTGAATACAATACAGAGACAAGATATTAATGTTCAAACTGAGAACTATTGTTTTTTGTAAATATGCACTCATTCTGAATTCAGTGCACGCAACACATTCCGAAAAAGTTGGGACTGAGCAACAAAAGACTGGCAGAGTTTGTGTAATGTTTGGAGCAATCCACAGGTAAACAGGTTCATCAGTAACAGCAAGATACTCTCAAAATGTAATATAGTACATATCACTAGATACCTTTTATGAAAGTTACAAGTTACTTTACAATATTACTCTCTGTGTAGAGAAATAAGTTACTTATTTCACTACTTTTGCGTTGTTTTCACCAAAATGTCCTCAGAAGAACGAATAGGCATTTTAAATGAATGGGAGTCATGTTGTTTCAAAGCAGGTAATGAAAACACAGAAGCTCCAGTTTGTTACAGTTTGTTTCAAATCCTGTTGTGCGCAGGTCTGACCCATTTATGCATTTAAATTCAGTGGTTTCCACTTTGTATTAAAATCCCCTGCTTATATTTATAGTAGTGTAATGATATAGAGCAAATACATAGCCTAGAAACCAATACCCTTGGACACGGGACGGGCAAGCAGAGGATCAAAGTCTAATAATTATGAGATATAGATCAATATCTGTGGTCCTGTCTCATGAAACACAAACAAATGTTGACGTTGGCAAAACAAACAGAATGGCGTGTAATTAAGTCACTGTGACGAGTACAAATTAATACACTAGAGTTGGAAGACCCACCTGCTACTTCCCTGTGTGCCGGTCGGCTACGACAGCACTGGAGAGAGTTATGCATAAGAATGGGACTGTCTGCTAGCATTGCTTTTCTAGTTGTAGGGGATGTTAATGGAAACATACCTAACATATAGGCTATGTTAGGAAGAGTCGGATAGGAATTTATTAAAATTTACATAAGCCTTACCTGTAGACTTCATGCAAATGCTGCTGATGTTGCGATTGCAGTCAGCAGTTTCCCACTGTCCTTGTGTGTTCGCAAACACACAGTCTCGGTTACTGCGTGGTTCCCATCCACTCCAGTAGGTTGAGGTCATACGCCAGCCATCAATATATCTGAAATATCCACCAGTCTGACAGCAAAGATTGATCAAACATCATTAATTCAAAATATAGTCCAGTGTGCTACATAATCAGCAAAAGCATTGAAAACATTTAGCCTCTTAAAAGCCAAAAATAACATAAATGTACTTTTTGTAATTAATATTTATAGTTTAAAAATAACTTAATTTCAACAATTACAGAAAACAGTTCTAAGGTAAGAATCAGTTTGAGAGGCCATTTGCCCTGTACCTCCTTTTTGTTCAGTCCAATCCACAGAGGAGCTTCGAGATTCAAAGCTATCAGCTCAGCATACAACTGTGTCCATGTGTTTCGCAGGCTAGCCAGTTTGGCACCATCATCTTCACAGTGCTTTTTGGCTGCATTCCAGTTCATTTGTTGAGTTACAACCTTGATAGAGTCATTAAATATTTTGACATAGCCTGTAGGAGTTGTTGGTTCAGGGGAGTCTGGGAGAGATGGGTCTGTTTAGGGTGAGAAATTAGACAAATTTAGTTTTTCAATTCATCTTGAAAGCAGGATTTCTCTTGTATGGATGTTCAAGAGTTATTGTCCTTTTTTGCTTTCCTGAGAAGAATAAAATTACTCACTTATTCCATTTCACTGTCCTGTTTGAATCAGCCTGGTATTAAAACCCAGTACAACTTGTCTTAAATTTGCACTGTTGAAATCATAATCTTGATCTCTGGGGAATATTGGCACTAGAATCTGCATATTGCAAGTTCTGCTTTGACTTCCTGTGTACACTATGTGGCACTAGAAAACACACACTAAACACGCATTATGTTGCTGTATATCAAGCACATACCACACATATAAATTTCAGTTTATTTTGTCAGTGGGTGGCAAAATAACCTTGACTTTAGAAAGACATGTAGAGTCTTATCAAGCATAAGAAATTTGGGGCAGATTGGACAGTGCAACTATCTGTTTCAGGTTGAAATGCACAAAATAGCTTCAATGCCAAAGCAATGTTGTTCCAACTTTTCATTCCACAAAAACTCAAGATTTGAGATTAGTTTTTCATCATTGGGTCTTAAGATTGCACTGACCAAATTTAAAGTGGATGTAATTAATTCTCTTGAAGGAGTTTGTTAAAGTACAGTGCCTGGAAATGCCCCAAAATACACAAAAACTCCACAGGCATGGTGGTGCAGTGGTTAGCACTGTCACCTCACAGCTAAAGGGTTTTAGGGTTTGAATCAACCAACTGTGCCCTTCTCTGTGGAGTTTGCAAGTTTTTCCTTTGTCAGCGAGTAGACTTGCAATGATTAATCGGCAGTGCTCGGAATCGGGCCAGATTTTACGTGATCGGCCGTGACCTGTGACCGCCGGTCAGTCTAAAATATGCCGATTTAAAACGCCGGTCAAATTCCTGCCGCGCTGCATGATTGACATTGTGTAACATGAGCAGCGCACACACACATGCACATGTGCAACTCACGGCTTGGCCGATTTGAGAAGGTGAAACATGGGCAGCTTCTCACCTTAGTCATTCATGCACGCACATCAAAAGAGAGAAGGAGAAAGTTGTTAATTGTCCGTGTTAAACTTCACTGCTGCACTGTGCCGCTTGAAATTGACGAGGCGTGTGTCCGCACGCTTACTGGCAGGCGCGTTCTGAAGACCTGTGTGAATTTTCCACAGGAGATATTTTTACTTTTTTGTCTATTCAAGAAATGACCAACAAATGCTATACACCAATAATTATTATTTTATTTATCTATGTTTTTATTTATTTATGCCTTTTTTACTTATTTATTTTAATACTGTACCTTAAGTAATATTTGAGCAAAAAGGAAAATGTTTCTTAACCTGTGTCACTGTTTTTGTTTGTTTGTTTGAGATGATTATTGAAAAGCTGGTTGTATCTTGGTTGAAATTTTCTCATCAAGGAAAGATAGAAAATACTGCAATATCTTGTGTGCTGTAAAGTGGTTTGAAAAAAATGAAATCGGAATTGGCCAAAATCGGAATCGGCCAAAATCGGAATCGGCCATCCAAACACTCTGCAAATCGGAAATCGGTATCGGCCCAAAAAATTGTAATCGGTGCAAGTCTATCAGCGAGGGTTTTCTCTGGGTTCTCTGGCTTCCTCCCACAATCGAAAGACATGCAAGTTAGTTAATTAGTTAATTATTTTTAATACCTAAATTGCCTGTAGGTGTGAATGTGAGCTTGAATGGTTGCCTGTCTATGTGAGTGTGTAGGTCGTGTCCAGGATGTACCCCACCTCTCACCCAGTGTCCCCCCCCCCCATGACTTTGAATCAGGATACACAGTTACGGAATGAATGACTAAATGAGTACAGTGCCCGGAAATGGCCAAAAATCCACATACAATCATTTAAGGCTGACCTTTGTTGAGTTTAGGACAAGTGTCTTAAATGTGTTTCAGGCCAAGGACCTCTTAGCTCAAAGAGGTACAGAGCAGGGACCCCCTACTATATATATTTTAAAAACACTTGGCCATGAGATAATTCCCTGAATATTTTCAGGGCTTCTCTCGTTTGTGTTTGCCTGTAACTGCTAAGTCAGAAGTAGTTGTAGCATGGCTAGGTGCATTAGCCTCCCTCACTGAACTTTTGCTGGTAGTTTCTAAGGTGGAGGGTGTGTCAAAGTCTCTTGTTCAAAAAGTTACAAAGTGATCAGTTGGGGCCCACAAGAATGTCCATACACAGTAGTAGGTAGTGCATAATACAATAGTACATAAATGTTAGCTTATTATTTTACCTTGCCATTATGAATAAGCACTGCACAGTGAGCAATAGCTAGCGTACATGTTTGCGCAAGGGTTCATGGGTAATAGTTCATATCTGTGTACTAGTTCTGTGACCATCTAAGCCCCTCAGCAAATGGAGGGTGAGTTACATTAGTTTTATGCAAATAATGTAGATTATTACATTTAATTTTCACTATCCAGTCATGCTAAAATTTAGAATCTCATATCATGCGCCCAACACCATGTGCCATGCAAATACTGGTTGAAATTTATTGTGCAGCTAAGCTAATTTTACACTAACAGGTTTCCTTTGTGAACAACCCTTAACATTACGTGCAGAGTGCTTGGTAACATTTAGTGGTAACATTAAATTGGTTGACTAAACATTAAATCATATAATCCCAAATTCAGTTTGCCAATTTTAAGTAGATTGCAGCTTACCAATAGTTGTTAAATTTACATTCTGGGAGTGAGTAAGTTGAGAGTCATTCTGGCCTGTCAGCATGGCAAAGCACCTTGTAGAAGAGCTTCTACAGCTAAGGTACATTGGCAAACAATATAATCTGTATATATAGTAAGGCTATTGAATCGTGACCTTTTTAATTTGAATACTCACATCTGATCACAGACTCAAACTTACAGGGTTTATAAGTAGGTTTGAATATTTTGTAAGTAAACAGGGAAGAAATTCTAGCATAGAACTGTGTCGTGACATGGATGTTTTCTCTGTTATCTTGCAGCCCAAGGGAGTGTTTCTGATCCTGCCCACAATGTGCCGAAATCTATTTCAGGTAGAACATACCATCTGTCAGCACACTGGTAGTCTGTAGTGGATTGTTGTTATTATAAAAAAGTACTCCTACAATTTGTATATTTGTTCTTGCATCTATGTACAAGAAAATAATTCCTGTGTGTGCCTTGTCAGCTTACATGGGCTGGGTACCTTGATGTAAGATAGAGCTGTCAGTTACTTTCAATGACGTGTTTTGACAAGCACTAGCATATCCAAATTATGAGACCCAAGGAGTTGCAACACATACTGCCTCTGGCTATTGCCCCAACTGAAATGTAGTTTAGCAAGGAGTTCCTAAACTTTTCCATGCCAAGGACCCTCAAATAGATGGAACAGAAACCTTTTGGTGTGGAACCATAAAAATAAAATGAATTTTATTTCTGTGTGTGGAACCTTATGCTGTGTCCACCAGAGAAGAGGTATCCCACCCCTGGCAATAGAGGTAGGGAAGTGAGGAGAGTAGAGTGTATTTGGTTTGTAGCCTGAAGCTTATCTGAACAGACATTACTTTATATTCTACTGTTTAGTAGTACATATTTTCAGTGTAACGTCATGATGGTCAATATCAGAATTTATCAGCAGTCAGGTACAAGTCATATGACAACCTGCGGAGAGGTCTAACAGTAGTTGTGGTTGCAGCCATGCCAGTGGTACAAAGGCCAAAAGTCTAAGTGTATCTTCAAAAATCAATGATCACAAAAAAATAAAAAAATCATGTCTGTTTGAAGTTACAATCAGGTGTGAGGTCTCCTGAAGGTTTATCTTGGGATTAAGGCAAAGATTAGATTAATAAACAACTTTTTAGGTCACTGCTTCGCTAGCTTATCCAAAAAGTGATGAGCCGACCCAATAAGAGAACGCACACGAGGCACACAACACTCTGTGTGACGCAGGATATGAGGTAACGACCCTGGGTGAAACCTGTGGTTTTAGAGAGTCTCCCAGTGATTAGGTTATGCAAATTTGCATTTCCTAGGATAGCGAAAGCATGACAAGTCTTACTTTCCTTCTAACTGGCTAGTATTCCTTGCCTTTGTTGGTTGGATTGGTTAGGTTTAGGCAAGAGGAGTGGGACTGGTTAGGGTTAGGGTAAGAATGTCAGGGTAAGCCAATTGGCAGAGGGTCATGCCTTTGCTATCTTAGAAAGCACAAATTTACTTATAACTTAGGGTATGGCTCCAAGAGGCTTTTTGTAAGTCTTTAGATGTAAAATGTAAAATGTAATATATCATGATGGCAACTTCATTTAAAAATTTGTAGAGGGCGCTATTGAACCATTTTGTCACACCTGGGTACGCCACCCATAAAATATCAAATTTTCCACCCGCTCTGATGTGTGTGCAAAAATTTGTGAGTTCCTGAGCATCTTAAACACCTCAGAAATGCATTCAAGTAAAGGGCTGAGGATAGACTCACCAATATTTCGAAGACAGATGTATCCATTGGTGTCATTGCAGTTCTTTTTTATCCACTTTCCAATTCCACTGTTGATGTCAGTAGTCATCACAGCACAATTTTTCTGGTCAAACACAGCAATTTTAAGGTAGAGGGCAAAGTATGGTACGATCCAGGTTAATGACAGCACCTTTCCCATGAAAAATTACTCAGGTTTTTTTCATGGAAGATATTTTGACTTGTCATAGTAGAAATGGCACAGGTGTAAATAATAGAATTAATGATGGTCAAACATTTAGATGCTTTGATTTCAGGTTCCTGGTATCAAGGCAGTCTTGTTTACTGTCACTTGAATAGAACAGAGACATTGTTACTGGTATTTGTAACGCCTGCACTGATTTTATTTATTTAGACAGTCATATTAATATATTCACAAAATAACCAATAATCCAAGTCAAGACAAGTAAAGTTGAATTGTATATGTGTCAAGAAGTATTACCTCAGTACGTGATGGCCGATGAAAATGGTCATAATCCATCTTCAATATAAAATAAGGATGTCAGAAATTTGTATGAATACACAAACAGAAAATATATAATAAACAAAGTAGATGCATATAATTCATCAAAATTGTAAACAAAGAGACACAACAGCAATTTGTCATAGAAGTGTGATGTGTGTCAGCTCCAAGTCCACACAAATGAAGTGGTATTGCACATTATGATCAAAGTATATAAAAAAGTTTTTACCTCACTGTCATAATATATGCCGTGATAACTGTGAATCACTTGTGTCCTCTGCAATGGAAAACCAGGATGTCAGAAATAATTCACAGTACAGCCCAAAAAATGTATTATAAACAATACAGATGCATATAATTGATCACAACACATAATAAAGATAGTATGTACTTGAGGCATAACCTCAGTTTCTTAGCCCCTAAGTTGACATAGTTAGGCCTCATGTACATTAAACATTTTAACTACCCCAAAAGGGTGTTTAATCACTCCAATTTGGATAGCGACACTGCATCAGAGGAAGATTGACATTTTCATTAGAAACAGTTATCAAAAAGTAGTCCTTTTTTTTTGTATTTCAGCACATACCTCTTGTACTTGATAATAAAAAAATATCACATTGTCCACTTGCCTCAGTACCCCAGTAGTTGTATCGCATTGGTCGCCCATCAGTCCAGAGAAATGGAGTGCCACGTGCACTATGCAAACCAATCCACAGGGCTGTGGTAGATGGCTTGGCCAATTTAGAAGTCAAAAACACTGAAAATGTAACACATATTGGTCATACCATTGATTTTTTTATTTATTCCCCAGTTAAATATATAATATCTAAATAAATTATAATAAACTACATATTTCTCAGATGTCCTTGATCAGTGTATGGGTCTTCTTAAACTGCACAATTAAAGAATGCAGAAAACATTACCTGAATGGACAGTGGTTTACATTTTACATGGTAATACCCAATGTTGTGACTGTGGAGCTTTAATGATAGCCAAAGTAGTTGGTTGGTCAGTCAGGTGACTCAAGCCAGTTTAGTCTGATTCACTGCTAGATGCAGCATGACAAGTGGAGGGTGTAGATTCTGTGGTATGTCAGGCACTATGGCATTAGTTGGCGCTAATGGGCACCTGTTCAGTAAATTGACTATGTTCACCCTAGTGAATTAGTGATTTTTCCACTTAGTGTGGTTTAACCTCATTTTTTGCCTTAGACTTTTCTTGACGTCTTCCAGGAGAAAACTACTATGGACTGATAATCTACAAAGCAAAACAACACTTAACAGTGCCTTTTTGCAATTTGTATAAAACTCCTACTGAAGGATAATCAGTGTTGCAGCACGCCACTCTCATTCTGCTTTAGAGACTTCATTCAGTTATAAACTTTACCATATGAATATTTGAGCTTCCTTCCTCGACTGGTCTTTAATCTTGTGTTCATTGCTGACAGTATAAGTCATCATAAATAATACCTGTCATCATGTCTTCATGCCATGATATTATGTGGTAATAAGAAAGCTATTAGGTTAACTCACAAGGCGCTCAACATAGTTGGCAGATGAGCGACCCAGTTTATTTGCTATCTTAATGTTACTGCCTGCTTATTTCATTGACTGTGTTTTCTAAGTTGAGATAACCTATGTTGCTGAGAATAGTTGAAGAAAATAATTCACTCAGTCGCAAACCGAAACAACTGCCTCAGTCACATAACCCTTCTGCTTTTTAGAACCACTACCATAATAGTTTTTTATTTGTCTAAAGCCCCTTTCCCACTGGACCAAAAAACCCTTTAACACCCACGAAGCATTCGACTTTTGTATTTAATGGTAAGGCTACAATTCAGATTTACTCCCAGGACAAATGATTCTGCATTAGTCACAGGTATATATCAGCTCCAGCTCTAATTCACTCTGATCAGCAGCGATGGACAAACAACCAGGTGGACGCATTCATTTTTGGCCCTTTTCTGGTGCAGTGCAATTATGCGCCACTGTAAATTCTGTCTCCATCCAAGCACTGCTCAAACATCATTTAAAATTAGTTAGCACCGAGTTTGAAAGAGAGACTGAATAAGTAACATATAATCAAGAAGTAAGCACTTTCACTGGCCTCTATGCATTTCTACTGTTTACTAACCCTTATTGTGGCATGTATGTTATGTCGAACGTGACACACCAGAAAAAAACCCAAAGGTCATACTTATCTACTGCAGAGCTGGTCTACTAGCAACGGGAAAGAAGTCTGTTGCCTATTTTTATTGGGTTCTTCCGCACTTAAAAACTGCATATACACACAATTTTTTTTAATGGACAGGACAGGTAAGCATGAAGTGGGGGAGAGAGAGAGAGGGCATGACATGCAGCAAAGGGCCACAGGCTGGATTCGAACCCGGGCCACTGCGGCAACAGCCTTGTACATGGGGCGCCTGCTTTACCCACTAAGCCACAAATTTTAATGGAAAAAGGGTATGAGCCAGCTATTGGCCAATTAATTCTCCTACCCCTCCGCTGTCTATCAAGACTATTTTGGAATGGCACGGTCGTATCCTGGACTTAGCCAACAGATGACTATAATTAGTTTCAAGAAATAGAAACAAGCTAGATTGTTTTCTTTTTCCTTAGTGTGGAATTATGATGGGTTTAGTCAGGTCTGTCTCCAGCGCTGACACAGTGCTAAAATAAGGAGTGGAGATAGGTCTGATAATGCGAGACTAGTGTTTCACAATCTTTCTGCCGTGATCCCTTGTGGTTTATTTTGTAGTATAATGTTTTATTTATGTAACTGATACCTTGTTAAATCCCAAATTAATGTCACTGTGAAGTAATTATTATTATTCTGGATTACAGATATCACAAACCACATGTTCAACATACCGGCCATTACATTGTATTGGCTTTTTTTACCCTCTCATGTTTGGAAATAAATGTTACTGTGTTTTCTCTAACTGCAAAATCAGGCCAGCCGTGCACAGCCAGACTAGAGTCACCCAGGCTATTGTCTATACAGCTTTTTCTCAATTTTGTTTCAAGCTTATACCAAGACTATTGAAGTGAACATGGAAGCTTAGCTTGTATTGTTTGTTTTTCTGACTAGTTAAATCTCCTCTCACAGGTGGAGGATATAACATTCATGCACAGTTTTTAGGTAGCTAGGTGTTGGCTGTTTACTTTATGGTGTGTACAGGTGCAACAACTTCCAGAAGACTATTTGACATGGGCGTCACGTCTCACTTGAGCATTTGAGAACAAAACACATTGATCACCTAACTAAACAACTTTAATCATACAAAATTTCATCTTCTGCACACTAGGATTTGCACACTCTTTCATTATTAATAGTTGGTTTTACTGGCTAAACCATGAATGCCTCAAGTATCCAGATCTACCATATGTACTCTCTATACAACCGTATATAAACCGTATGCTTGCAGTCAACTATTTTGGATTAAGGAAAATAGCGCAAACCTTTGTCAATAAAAAACTGCAGTTGTTCAATAATTAGGCCTGTTGTCTCCAGCTGACTTCATTTGGATATCCAGAAGACATTGACATTTTTATGAAATATGCATGATATGCGTTTCTCAGGAATATAAAAATTATAGTTTTCTTTTAAAAAAAATAAAAAAACACAAAACATACCATGCACCTTTCTGGAGAGGATTGAGACGAGATTTCCTCCCATTGATTTGCACTGTGCTCTCGCTCCAAACCACGTCTCCTTCTGGTTGGTAATGATGTTGTAACACTATAGGAGCATAAAATCAACAGCTTTGTCTCAAAAGGGTAGTAGCTTATTTTTTTTATCCAAATATAGGTTAATACATTGTCATATTGAATGTCCTTTTCATGCACCACCAGTTGTTTCCCCATCCCGCAAATCAACAATAATAATTAAATATGACCTCTGACCTTTGAGTTAAATTTCTCCCAGTTTTGTGGACAGCCACCTTTTGGAGTAACTGTTGGTGGTACAGTGGCGTTGGCAGGTGGTGAGCCACTGCGTTTACAAACGGACCTGTGCTCATGCCCACAATTATAAACATGCCAGAACCCTGTAAGCCAACCCAAAATGTTAAACAAGTATATAAGAAAAAACAATGTGCATTTTTACATCCAAAATCTAATCTCAGATTATTCTTCATCTGAAAGGTAAAGAATATCAGATTAATTATCTGAAAGTAAGCCACTAAAGATCAGTGACTTTTAAGTTATTCACCTGTATATGTAGTCATGACAGCACAATTCTCATCATTGCGTAGGAATTTGGGTTGATTTTCATCCCACCTTTGAAACACCACTGGAGACCCATCCATCCACCTTTTCAGAACACAATAAAATCATTAAAGAAGCACATGTGCTGGACATGTGTGTTGAATTTCAAGTCAATCCGACATATGGTGCGAGGGAGTTGGCCTATGAGTTAAATTATTTTTCAACCTTAATTATAGCTATAGTTTTTTGGATTTACGTGGATTTTATGCCTCCTTCCTGCCCCTTGTGAGCTTTGTTGGTGTCGACTCTTGTCTGCCTCACATCCTGTGATGTATTTATTTACTTTTTTCAATAAATCACTGTGCTCTAGTCTGCTCGCCTGCAGTCCTATCTGTGAAAAATGTTGAATGAGGTCTGCTCTTCAATCCAGTCAGAAAAATCCACCAGATTTTGTTCAAAAAAAGTATTTAACTACTTCAAAATTTAAGATGCACTAATCGATACTTTATGTATGTGTAATATGAAAGAGATTACTTGTAGAGATGTACTGAGATGTCACTATCTGTATTTATACTTGTTTAACCAACAAAATAATCTCTCTCCATCTGTATTCAGATACAATACCAGGAGTGGGCATGGTTGGCAAATAATATAATATATAACCTAATATTACTTGGCAATGTAACTTTTGTCCCTTTAAAGCATCAAATTGACTTAATATTGGCATATAATTATGAAATATATTTCCACATCCTCATGCTGTAACCGAATGATCATATCTATCTCTGTATCTCTGACTGAAAAAGAAAGTGTTTTAAAATCTAAAGATTCTGTTTTTCACTGTAAAAAGAAACTATTTACAGTAAATATATATGAAAAATACTAATAATCATAAATTCCAATGATGCTATGTTTGCATTTATTCATATTTTGAGTGGGTTTTCTTAAATGGAAATAAATGAACACAGACTACATCCAAAAACTATGGGTATTATGCTTCATTTTAATGTATAGATTGTCAGGGTTTGAAATAAATCCAGCTGTCACACTAGATTTTTTTGTCCCACTACTCCTGAGTTTCCCTGAGTCATAGCAGAAAATATCAGGGTTTAGACAGGCAAGCCAAAAAAAAGTGATAAGGCAGCATTCCAAGTTTTAAATTATTGATGATAATGACTTACTACTGTAACGCATGAGGTGACGCTTAACGCTTAATGACTGGGTATGACAAGCAATGACTAGTAAAATAAGGTGCTATGTTGTAATCAGAATGGGCATTTTTATTTTATGGTCAGCCATAATGATATGCATCGATTTGAAGAAACATAATGGCTGACACACAGACATGTCAACTGTGTTTTGTTTTTTTAATAACAAACAACTTCAGGTATTATTTATATTTGTTTCCATCCAACTGTCTGTGCTTTCCTCAATGACACATTCAGATTGGGGTACATCTCTAGTAGCATGTAGTGGTGAACTCATAGAACTAACGCTCAACCCTGACATCCCCCTGAGCTCTCAAGAGCCCTTTAGTCTATTTTGGATCATTATTTTTCCTTAGCAGCCAAGGCAGCTCTTTTTATTCTGATGAACTAGCTGCGTGCTGCTTGCCCAGCATTATACAGCAGACATTCAGTTGGATGCTAGCTGATGAACATCCAGCTGAGGAACATATAGCAAGCTAAAGAGACTCATAGTTTCCTCAGGGGTTGGTTAAGACTAAAACAGAACTAATATGCTTGGCTGATGACAAAAATACTGATTATTTTGACATGAAAACAAATAATAATTTTGATGCAGGAGCAATCAAATTATTTTTTTAATAGACACACAAATCTGACAGTCTGGTTCAACATCACTGGTATCAAGCCAGCCTTGCAACACTTACTATTTAAAAGGTCCAGTGTGTAGGACTTGTGATAAATATGTTTTATTTATTGTATCATTGCCTAAAAAAACAAGAAGAGGGTTTTCTTTACCTTAGACTGAGCCATTTGCACCACCATGTTTCTACAGTAACCAGACTGGACAAACCAAACATTGGCTCTAGATAGGCCCAATGGCTTTTTTGCTTCTCCCATTGTAGTTCGCAGTCCCTCCGTGATGTGAGCATAGAGCAAAAGTTTTTATTTTTTTTATGTGTTTTTAGCTGTTTACATCCCTGGGTTCATTTGTTTTGGAGACGAGAGCTTTATGTACAATTTGGCTCACAGTAAAAACCTCTTGAACGTCTGGATCAGAAATGAGGTGAGCACACGCCAAGTCATCAGGACAAAGCTGAGCACAAATGGCAGCCCATCTGGGATGTGCCAAACGGTGCAAGAGAAACGCTAATTTGTAACATGAAACTGCTTTATTCAGTGTTTTTACAGGTTTCAATAACCTGCTCTGTTTGTTTTGGAGAGGAAGAGCCCTCTGTGGGTAATTCAGGTCCCAGTAAAAACCTCCTGAACAATGAACACTGAAGGAATTCTAATCTGGAGAGGTTTTAGCTGGTTGCAATCTGCAATCCTGGACCACTGGATGTCACTAAATCCTTCTAAATCTTGCACACTGTCTCTTAAAAATGTTCCAATGAAATTACATAGAGTGCAACATATTACTGAGCTGGTCACTTCATCTACATTTCACATAGTTTGGATACGTTTCTTCTCATTTTCATTTAATCTATTATTCATTATTTAATTAATACTCACCCATATGTTTTATCAAGATCTACGTTCAGGCCTATCCAGTAAGGCCTATCTCCATAATTTTTGGACATCTACACACACAGAGGAAAACAGTAAAACCAGACGTACTTGCATTGCAGTATGTTTTAATCTCAAATACCACAGCTAAAGAGTAATGTCAGTAATGGAGTATGAATGTCATTCCTCACCCGTTTCCATAAGAAGACACTTTCAGCTTCACTGTTGATAGTTACCAAGTCACTATGCCTCTCTTGGCAGAAGCGTCGAGCTTCTTCCATGGCAATGCCCATAGTGTTGAGATAATACTGAGACCCCCCCCATTCTAGCCACCCATCAGAGGTCCTATTGTAATCTGAAAACATGTCAGAAATGTGTAATATATTACAGTACTGTACATGTATAGGTCAAGATTTCTGTAGCTTTAGCCACGCTAGCGGTATGGCTCTATGGACTGTACAGACATTCCTGGTCCCCAGAGGTTGAATCTCTTTGGTTTTTAACTGACTTGTACCCCAGCGCCACCAACAGGTTAAAAATTTCACTTCTCTTGTGAAACATCTTGGTACTAAATTGCTACTAAATTTGGCCCCAAATTTTGTACATACATTTGTACAGACATTCGTGATTTCCAGGTGATGTATCCTACTGATTTTGGTAGTCCATTAACTTTCCATCCAGCCCCAGAGCCACAGTGGAGTACGCTGCTTAGCAGACTGTTGGCTCCACACGCTCCTCCATTGTCATTAGATTAGGAGCAGAATGAGGGCAGTGTTGCCAACTGGGCAACCTTTTCACTAGATCTGGCAACTTTTCAGACCTTCTTAGTAACATTACTTTTAATAGTCACTAGTGACAAATTTAGCAACTTATTCAGCCCATCGGGAAAGAAAAGACAGAAATAAAGTATATTATATTGTAATTCATCCACATGCATGCTGCTCAGAGTAATCACAGTTCATGGCTCTTCTGCCATCAGGAGCGTCTCTCTCCTCCGTGCAGTAGGTGTGGGAGAGGCAGGAGGAGAGATCAGTTGTGAGTTTCTATGGTTATGTAGACGCTCTTGCTCTCTGGATTGAAAGTGTGAAAAAGCAGTGCACTACAATAAAAGTACCATAATTTTCATGCTATTCAAATATTTTGTTGAGGATTTCTGTACTGAGTCTAATTGTGTGAAGTTGTAATGATTCCATTAATGTGTGATGACATCACCAATATGCAAATGAGCGTGTGACGTCTTCTGGTAGTTATTAGTGACTTTTGGAGCTAAAGCTAGCTACTTTAATTTGAAAAGTGGTGGCAACACCGGGCGCGAGAGAGATGAATAAATTAGACCTCTGCCACTTTGTTTTGAAAATGGAAAACAAAGATTTTGCTACCTGATATCCAAACAGACATCTCTTCCTATTTCTCTCCATATTGCTCTGTTAGCTAGCTACTACAACCCACAGACAGTGAAATGCAGTTTTTTATTGACCGGCGTGGTTAGCTAGTTGCCCATAGTTTTATTTGATTGGATGAACTTTTGCAAATGCCCCTGAGTGCAGGATGAGTCACCAAACATTCAAAACCATTTAGCTGGTTCTACAGAAAGAGAAAAGACAGGGATTTTGATGTAAAATGCTCTGATACTGATTTTTGACATATCTGGCATATACCAAGAGGTACATCATTTATTAGCACAGGGACACAGGATTAAAACTGGGAAAATGTATTTTTCATTTCATGGGGACTTTAATGTTAGCACATAAGTATTGTCATCATGGTGATGTTAGCATTCTAATGTTAGCATTTAGCTTAAGTCTATGTGGTTACATCAAGGAAAGGTCCACTTACCAGGAGGGGCAGGGCTTGGAGGCGGTTTTGGATTGATTCCTGTAACGACACAGATGTAAGAAAATATACTCAAAACACAAATAAGAGTACTGGAGTGATAGTAGGCCATGCTGATTTAAGAATATGTTCACCTAAATAAATTTGAGAAAGACACTGTCGGTAGGTCAAGTTTGCTCAGTTAACCTTCAACAACGGTTATAAAAGATTGGCATGCTCTTCTTTGACACCTTGTCAAGGTTCAAGGTATCTTTATCATCCCCGAGGGGCAATTTGTGTCACAGCCAGCAGTTAAAACAAAGACAACAATTATCACAACAAATAAGTAAACAACCATAAAAGAATACACAGTACATTTAGCAGCCATTTAAGAGGCTGATAGCAGCAGGGATAAATGATTTTTTGAACCCATTTGTTCTGCATCGGGGGAGATTATATCTGCGCCCTGATGGTAGCAGCACCAAATTGTCCCTTAGTGGATGGCTTGTGTCGGCCAGGATACATTTAGCTTTATTCATGCACCTAACCTGATACAGGTCACGGAGGTCATTTGAGGGTGCTCCAGCAATTTTACTGCACACCTTCATAATGCCTTACAGGTTTAAAAGAAAGTGACCCGTGCCAGCAGATAAAAGAGAACCTAAGAACAGATTCAATAAAACAGGAATAAAACATTTTCATTAAAGTGGTGTCAACATTAAAAGTGCAAAGCTTGCGATAAAAGTGCATGTGCTGATGTGCTTTCTTACATACAACATCAACTTGGGGCTCAAAGCACAGCTTGCTATCAATGACAGTACTGGGGTATTTGTACTGCTGCACAAGTTCAACAGATTGTTTGTCCATCACCACAGGGGAGATGACAGGGATTTTTACTAAAATCAATACATATCTCCTTTGTTTTGGTGACACTGATATCTAAAAAGGATGATTTACACCCCTGGATAAACAAACAAGTGAGAAACAAATTATTTCAGTCCGTTATTTTACCTAAACGGATCTGGCACACCCATCCTTTGTACGTCTCACAGTGCAGATCGTTCCAGGACCCACGATCATCCTTCTTATACATTTTGAAAACAGCACAAGATTCCACGTTGTTTTTATTGTTTGGTTCTTCATCCTCCCAGTGTTGGAACTGCACCTGTAAACAAAAACAAACAATAAAACACACTTATTTATAATTTTATTGTTTATTTAATGAGGTATCCTGAACTAAAAAATATACTCAACTATTAAAGTAGAACACTATTAACTCACTGGGGATCCATCACTCCATACATATCCGGTGGCTGGGTCAGGGGCACTAAGTCCAATCCAGACTGATTCATAGCTAAAATAGACAATAGTTATATTTAATATTATCATCGTATTGGCCATTAAAGTATAAAACCTATTTGAAAATTGTTAAAATAACATTTTCCCAGTGCTCTGCCGGACACTAGCTAACATTCATCATCTGCTGCAACCAGTTTTGTATTTTCTTTAGTTTTTTACTTTGTCAGGTGATACTGTACCGTTCTGGTAGCTCTCGTAGATCTTCCTGACTGTGGATACTGAGCAGGTCTCCTCCTCTGGCCCTGCAGTAATCTCTGGCCTCGAACCAGGTCTTCCCGTCTGACGATGAATGTGAGGATGCAGAAAACACCTTGAACAGAAGACAAAGAGGTTAAACATGGTTTTATAGTGTGACTTTCCAAAAAACAAATGGTGTTTTATTGTCTTTGTACTCTTTATTTGTGTGTCCATTGGAGTACTTTTGTTTGTAAGTAATAGCACAAGTGTATGCACAAGTTCATCTTTATTGTCAGAGTGGGCAACCTGAAACTTATGCAAGCTCGCCTTTTTAAGCTTGGCCCACAAGGGGGCAGAAAAGAGATGAATGCAAAATGTCCTAACATTATCTGAACAGATGTAAAATTTTCTTGCCAACATGTTAGCTTGATCATGTAATATAAGGCATTGCCCATACATGCCATCGTAATCAGACATTTTATTTGTAATAAATCGCCCCAGATGTTCTGTTTTATTACAAACACACAGCACTTTCTCTGATGGATAGAAATCTGGAAAGCTAAGGTCCTCATTGTTCTACATATCATGACAACACTTTTTTTTTTGCATTGTATCGCACATCATGTTTGACCCCGCACTCAAAACATATACTCATTAGCTGTTGAAACCCAGCACTGCGACGAGTGAAGATAGCCAGATCCTTTGCATATATAAGATGGTTTGTTATTGTGTTACCAATCCAACAGCCAGTTCGAACCCTCTGAATTGGTTAGATAAATCATTCATGTTTACAGAGTTTAAAGAGGGTGGGAGAAAGAAGGCCCTCCTGTTGTACTCCATTACCAACGCCAAAGGGAGCGGAGACTCTGTTGCCCCATATGACCTGCGTATTCTGGTTGGCATACCAATATACCAGGATTCTTGTAATGCTGTCAGACTCAATATAATGCTTTGACTCAATTTCAGAAACAACATTAGGAGATTAACTTGGCCAAAAGTGTTGGAGGCATCAGTAAAGTTGATTAAAAGGTTTTCCTGTCTTACATTCAGCTACTTCTTTCAAGGCATAGATACTCAAATCGTTGTCATGGTTAACCTTGAAGCCAGACTGGTTGTTGGTGGTGCCAAAATATTTACACAAATCTTTCTAGAGTCCTCTCCAGATGGGTATACTGCAAACCAAGTTCAATAGAGCCAGGCTCTCCTTGCCTCAGCTGGCTCAACAAACCCTAAAGCCCCGGTCAGAGATAACGGATACCACAAAGGTGGTTATCTATTAATTATTTCTTCTTTAGGTTCTGTGCGCATGTAAATATTCAATCACATAAGTCAGGTCGAAAGGGCGGAAATAAAATCACCCTTTTGGAATTTTTTGTTGTTGTTGTTGACCATACCAAAAAAAAAATCCAATGGCCCAGATTTTTTACACTGTAGATGCAATATGAAGGAGCAGTTGTTCCAGCAAACAAAAACTCCCTGTATGTAGGGTATCTGAGTATTACGCTAGAATTATACTTTGAGGTGAGGATGAAGTGGATTTTGGAGCTGTACCTTAAAGCAGTAGTTTCTCGTTCCTACTTGAGCCCAGCCGAATGTACATTTGCTAGGGGTAAGAGTGGGTGGTGCAGGGGTTAAAACTGCCCCCTCTGCCAGGTGTTTGCAGATGTATTTCTCCTTTCTGGTGCAGGGCAGCACATCCCAGAGGCCAGCAAAAATCCCCGTTGTCATGGCAACGCAGCCCTGTTGGTGACCTTGCATAGTTGGGGGAAATATTGCAAACTGTCAGTTGTGAAAGCCACTTTCTGCCACATCTTACAGATGAGGTTTAAAATCTCTCCATACCTGGCATTCCAGCATTCCAGTGAGTAAAACTCACTGACTCTGTGTTGGTCCACACAAATCGATCAATGTTTTTCTGGTTTGAGAGGCCTAGCCAGAAGTATTTCTCTGGTCTCATCCCCACCAAGCTGATGAGGAAGGCATTATCCACCCTGAAAAAATTTGCATAATTAGGATCACAGGATTTCTGTTGTCACTAAATGTTGTACAAACAAAACCTTATGTGATTTTTTTTTGGTTTGTTTGTGTATCCCAATACACCGTACTTCTGAAATTGAGTATTACTCATAACATTTGGAGTAAAAATACATTTTCTCACGCATTTGAAACATCAGCAAGGTAAGAAGATGAGCTCTTGCAGTCATCTTTGGCTTCGTCAAAAGTTTTGATCTTTGTCGCTATTAAGTAGCAATACGAGCCATGTCTTCTCCACCCCTGGATTGTTGGAAAACAAAAAGTGAAGAAAGATTATCAATTTTTTGAGAAAAAGGCCAACAGATCCCACCAACTATAATTTCTCAGTTTTCAATAACTTTTAAAACCCTATAGATATCAGAAAAAGTGAAAGATGCTACAATCACAAAAATATTCTATACATTTAAAGCCAGCCTAATGCAGTGTAAGTATCATCAAGTTAAACATTTAACAGTTAATGCTGCATTAATGTTTTTTGACCTCTTGGGGGAACTCTTTACCACACTGACAAAGTCCTGCCAAATCATTCTTATACTGTAACAGTAAGAAGGAACATGAGCGCTCATTTGAAGTCATGTTCCTCTCTACCTGTAAATGTAAGGGTAGTATTGAATAGGCTTTTAGCTATTTGTTTGGGTCTGGGTGAGAAAAATATTTAGCACTGAAGCTGCTTGATGCCTAACTGTGTTCACCAATTAACTTGCCAACTTTGTTTGTATGCTTTTTTAGGTGGACAAGTTGAGTACTGAGAATTTATCAGAGCTTTGCTGCACCAGAGACAACCAAAACACTGAGCTGAAAAAAGGCTAAATAGCTCTGTTTAGCTTTGCTGGATGTTGGTGTTAGGTTGTAACCCTAGGTACGCCCAGGTTAAACTTTAGGAATTTTGAAATAAATAAAAATTAGTTAACTTAACGCACGTTTTTGCAGCCCACATTCTGCTGCACTTGATCACCGGTGGGGTTTGAGGTACTCATCTTCATACATATATAGCCATGTTTCTCCTCACACACATGGTCAGCCCAGTTTCCATTCTGCAACAGATACAGTTGAATATGTATTTATGTGGAGTCTGGATGTACTGAGAAGTACTACAGTCAAATGCACTGATAAAATTGCATGTCAAACAGAGACACCAGAGTCATAAAACTGTACAAATATAATATCATGTTTTAGATACAGACAGATACAGTAAACAATTTATATATTGAATTTTAACACATGCACAATTAAGTTAACTATAGCTGCAAAACTAATAATTTTGCTGTCTGATAATCAGATTTAAAAAAATGAAATTTGATGCCACTTTTTTTGAGTGCATATACACAAAGCCACACATGCTCCTTACCTCTCCCCTGATGAGAACACAATCCTGTAGATCAGTGGACCCAGCAGGTTTCCCAAATTCCCAGCTAGTGAAGCTGACAGTCGAATGATCAATCCACTCGAACAGTCCCTCTGTCTTTCTGTCATTCAGTCCAATCCAAAGCTCATCAGTGGATGCTGCAGACACGGATAAAGGAAAATATTGTCTGTAAATTATTCACAATTCCAGGTAACAGACAATAACAGACATCTGCATATGGTATTAATGTGTTTTGATCCATTTGTGCCTCTTGACTGGTTTATTCTTTCTTTTTAATCACCGACTCATACTTTAGCCGTCTGTCTACCAGCTGGCTAGTATTATTCGATTTCAACAACAAAGGAAGTCTATGAGGGTTTTCTACAGCATATTATAGCAGAGGCAGGCGACCTTGCCTGAATTAAAGTCCAGCTCCACAAACATCATTGTGAAGAAATAACTATACAAATGTAATATTGCCCTTCAGAGAAAACGTGCTGTGGTGCTATCTTGCAAAGCAAATGCTATGCATTGTTTTGGGTAGGCCAGTTGTTTTGACCATCATCTTGAAACTAAAGTTTTCATGAAAAAAAGAAGTGTTAGGATATGTCAACCTTAGTTCAGCACATGACAATGTATGATTCTAAATTCCCTTTGAGGTAAATAGTCAGAGCAGTGAATTGCAAGCCAGGAAAAGAAAGGGTGGAGAAAGGAAGGCCTCAGGGCTTAAAGAGGTGTTCTTTGTTGTAAGGATTTGTTCCTTAAAGATAAACGTGTGTGTTTGTATTTTTTCTCACATACTGTATCCAAGTTGAGAGATGACAAAGCTTTGGTCCTCCACATTGCGCATGCTGACTAGGTCCCCTCCGTCATTACGACACAATCTCTGAGCATCAGCCCATGTATTCTGAGTACGATTAAGGTAGAAGCAGTGGCCACTGTAGGGAATCCAAGGGCTTGAACAAAATCCAGTCTCAACAGCTGATCATGAAAAGAACAAAGAAATATAACAACTTTATTATTGACAGATATTGTAGCTATATGGGGGGATGAGCAGAGCACAATAGAAATACATTTTTCTTTACCTTGTGTAGGCACTACCTCGGTGGCTTCACTGTAACAGATGTACCCGAGTTTCTTGCTGCAAAGTGAACTTTGCCAGGAGTACTGTACAGCAGGATCAAGAATTGCACAGTTGTGTCCTGGATTAGGAAGTGGATGTCCTAAAACAAGATGATGGTTATATTTGACATGTGGTACTGCAAACAGCTTCATATCAACCCACAGATTTGTCCTAGCTTTATAGTCTCTCACATGACCCGAAAAAGAGAGAGACGACTTGTTGCTCTGTATATACAAACGTAGATCAAAATCTTGTGTCGGGTGCTCATGGACAACAGGACACAAAGGCAATCCAGGCACTCCAAAAGAATATAGAAAAACTAGGAGGGGAAATACTGAAAGATCTTTATTGTAGTGGCTAAATCATTAAAGCTACAGTCTGTAGGAATTTCTCCCATTTTACGCTGAAATCGTATATTGCATTCAAACGGATAGCGCGCTTTAGTTTCAAATGCATATTGCAACAATGGTAGCCGCTGTGTACCAAAAAGAAGCGTCTCTTGCTCCTCTCCTTCCTGGCTCTCAACGAAAATGCCGAAGGCGGGGCTATTCCCTGGTAGTGCTATATGTCTCTTGCTGGCGGATATATGTTCAAGATGACGAAACATTATGGAACCCGTCCAACGACTTACCCTCCCCATGTACAAACAAATCCAAATTTCTCCTTTTACGAGAATAAGATTATTGGTGGAGATAATAATACACCAATGATGATATATTTATGAATGCAAACATTGATTTTTGCCAATAAACAACTGAAAACACTACACAATGTCCTTTTAAAAGAGCCAACATGTTTCGACCACTGCAGGTATTCCTCGGGGCTTACAAAACATACGACACTTAACCCACCGTAAAACCACAAATTGTCTTGTTTACACTGCAGTTTTTGTGTGTGTTTAACAAATACAATATAATGTGTAATTATTGTAATTTGTGAGGTGAAGAGGTGCTGGAAGACAGATTCATTCATTCATTCATCTTCTAACCGCTTCATCCTCTTGAGGGTCGCGGGGGAGAGGCAGGGTACACCCTGGACAGGCCGCCAGACTATCGCAGGGCTGACACACAGAGACAAACAACCATTCACACTCACATTCACACCTATAGACAATTTAGAGTTATCAATTAACCTAGTCCCCAATCTGCATGTCTTTGGACTGTGGGAGGAAGCCGGAGTGCCCGGAGAGAACCCACGCTGACACGGGGAGAACATGCAAACTCCGCACAGAAGGGCTCCCACACCCGGGATCGAACTGGCAACCCTCTTGCTGTGAGGCGACAGTGCTAACCACCACACCACCGTGCTGCCCGGAAGACAGATTCTGTTACCTATATTACCTTTATATATAATAGACAAATATGAGAGTAGTATTAATTTTTATCTAACTCTAGGCAAGAAAGCAATGAAGATTTTTCCCCAAAATCTGAAAACCATTCCTTTGACTCAAGTTTTTCTCACATCCACTTACTCACTTTAACACTTCCGTTCCCAAAGTCAGGTACAGAATGTATGTTCAAATCAATTTATATTATGTCAAATAACATGAATTAATAACCTCACTAGAAATTCAGTGCTTCTGGAAGCTCATGAGAATTGTAAAAATGGCAAAATTGATATTAATAATAACACAAATATCAACCAAATAGAGATAAAAGAAGAAACATCACCTATCAATCCAAATTGGGTTTACAAAGTTCATAACCACATTATCTTTGAATGAGTGAAAATATTATATATTATATATTATAAGTACAAGAAAAAAAGTATGCATTACACTGTGTATGGTCTACAAAATGGAGACATTTTTCGGTGATTTCAAAAGAAAAATGCTAGATTATAACAAAGCTGACTTCATTAGGTAGGTTGTTCCTTAATTTAAAGGCTTAGTTTGTATTAATTCAAGTTATCAGATTGTAGAGAAAACTCCTAACACTTGATAGCGCTGTACCAAATATACATATTTGACTGGTACAGATTTAAGTGTAATGGAGAAAAATATTCAACTTACTCTATTTGCTAGCTTCATTACATTTTAAGGGGTAAGCGAAATGTTTTTGCTAATACATTTTAATCTACCCAATCACTAGAATAAATGTTGGCATTGTATGTTTCTGTAAACCATACATTTTTATGTTGTTTTGTAGCAGATACAGTAAATGTTTAGACATAAAAACCGCTTGGTTATGATGATCATGTTTTGGCTTAAAATAGCCAGTTATGGTGCCACAATAAATTGCTGCTGGAAACACAATGATGGCTCACTAAAAACAACCAGTTTTGTCATTTTTTGGTCCTGAACAGTGGTCTGCAGTGATCAACAGCTTGGAGGCTCTTTTCACTTAAGGGGGATTTATACTTGTGTGGCAGGCCCTATGTTGTAGCCTACGCACGTGGCCTACGCAGTTGTGAGCGTTTACACTTGTGCGGTGGTGTGTCTGTGTCACTCTGCAGTTACACCTCCAAAACGCTAGTTGGCAGTGGAGTTTCTGTTAAGTGCTGTAAAGTTTAGTTGATTCAAAACACACCTTAAACTAGGGCTGCCACTAACGATTATTTTCATTGTCGACAAATCTGTCGATTATTTCTTCGATTAGTCGACTAATCATTTCATCGAAAAATGTGTTAAAATGTTGAAAAATGTCGGTCTGTCTCGCCCAAACCCCAAAATTACGTCATTTAATGTCTTGTTTAGTACTCACGCCAAAGGGTTTTAGTTCACTGTCACGGGAGAGTGTGTAAAGCTGCCAATATCTGAACGTAAGAAGCTGCAGTAAGAGTATTTTGGGGTACTTTTATAGTACTTTTCTATGAAAAATGACTCAAACCGATTAGTCGACTACTAAAATAGTCACCGATTATTTTAATAGTCGATTAGTCATCGATTAGTCGACTAATCGTGGCAGCCCTACCTTAAACACATATTAAACATTGCATAGAGACAATTTCAAACAGAAGTACACAAATTAGCTTCACTGTAGCTCGCAGCATTCACAGACAAAGCATTTGTCTTTATCTGAACACATTTTCCCCACAAATACAACATGCTAATGTTTTTAGCACACGCCTATGGCATTTTATGTTGTATATATTAGCCTAGCGACTAGCAAACTTTTCCTCTACTCATATGAATCCAGGAACAACAGTAACATTCATCAAAGGTAACGTTACAAAATTCAGCTCCATTACAACTCTGCAGGCTAGAGCTCAACCTGCGACCACGGCAGCAAGGCCTTTGAGCAATTTATGCAGAGCCGTAGGTACGGCGTCAATTTGATGCAGAGGTATAAATCATGCATTAAGTGTCACACCATCCACCATCCCCTCTACCTACCTACCAATGACAAAGTCAGCTACCTTATGTGATGAGAAATACATCACTTTATATTTAATTAATCACTTTAAATTCATCACTTTATTAGAAACACTGATTGATTTTGTATAAAATGTACAAAAATAACATATCTGTGGTCAAGAAATGACATTTTCTTATGACGACTGGGCTGTTTTAATAGATAAAAATGTGAATATATCAGAATAGAAACACAAAGAGTTGAAGTGGAAGACAAACTTACCTGAGTCCCATTTCAGATAGCGGTAAGGCTTCCCATTAGTCCATTTCCAGCCATGTTCTGGATACAGGATCAGCCCAGTCCAAAGTTTAGTGCCGCCTGAACCTAGCAGTGCTGTTTGGGGCATGGGAAACAAAAATGAGCCTCACCCTATGTCACTCATTGTTGGTAAAGCTAAAAGCTTGTGATTTTTTAACAACTCAACAGTATCCATGTAAACATTCAAATATATCAATAAAAGTAATGCATTTTAAGGTCCAGTGTGTAGGATTGAGGGAGCAGAAATGGAATATAATCTGATTCAGATTCTCACAGTCCTCTGTGTTGACAAGACATGGCATGACATCATCAAGCCAACAAAAGAAGCAACTCCCTGCTCTTTCTTCTCTACTGGGACCCCAGCAAGAAGGGCCACTGCTGCAGCAGAAGCTATCTAATGCAGTATAATAGTATATAAATGCTAGCAAACAAGCAGCACATGAAATGAATGTTAATGTACCTGGGCCTAGCTAACATTAGCCAGCAGTGCAGGGTAAGCAAGACTGTTTAACTTTTGTCAATTTATGTGTAACATGTATTGATTAGATGTTACACAGGAAGTTGTATTGTCGTGATCTCTTTGTAACCAGGTTATTGGGAAGTTGACTTTGCCCAAACTATGTTGATGTTAGTAAACTTATGCTTCACAGGGACCCAAGGTCTTGCATGCAACTAAACCTCTTTTGGTTAAAAAACTCCTGAACAATTAACACTTAAGGAATCCTGACCGGGAGTTCACACTTGACACATGGGAGAAGTTTCATCTGGTGGCAATCTGCAGTCCACACCACTAGATGCCACCAAATCCTACACACTGCCTCTTTAGGAATGTATTACAATCATCTCTTCAATTAAGACTGCTTTTATATGTCAAATTGCATTGATGGAAAAATAAATAGTACATAATTAATGTATGTGCCCAAATGCATGCTCCCTTTATCAGTACATTCAATATAGAGTTACCTTACCTGTGATGTAAGCCTGCTCGTGAGGATCGGTGATACTGAGCAGGGAGGCACCCTGCTGTTTGCAGCTGGCGTCAGCCTGGTCCTGAGTCAGAGCTGCTTGTGTGTTGAGCTGGTAATATGCTCCTGTTGTTGGGTGTTTTGTCCAGCCATCTTTAGCTATAAATGCATATACAAAACATGCTTATGTTATGTTTGCTACAAAGAATAAAATGCCCTCCCTGCAACCTAAAGCTGTATATTTCCATATTCATTAAATGACTGGGGTTGACTTAACTATGAAGTAGTGGTAGGTTCTAAATCAAATAATGTAATGTTGGTGCTTTTAAAGATAATTGCCCTTTCTGGCAGTATCAAAAATAGTGAGTTTTGGGTAGACATTAACTATTGTCTATTATTGTCTATTTTTTTTATTATTATTTTTTTAATCTACATGAATTTACCTGAAAGTAGTTACATTGGCAATGACTGATTCTGAAAGCTTTCGTGACTCATTCATTTTCAAACAATATTCACTGGCATTGTAAATATGGCCTTCCACTGCAATATTTATAAACATAAGTTTTCACAGGCAGTACTCACAAGTAACTGGGCAGTAGCCCCAGCGTTCACTTTGATATTTGGTTTCAACAGCACACCAAAGAGTCTTTCCTGGAGAGTCAAGTGTGGTGCAGTCTGAGAACCACTGGTCTTTGTAGTGGAAGGGAAACATGCACGGCAGTCCAGCTGCATTTCCACCAATGGCAAAAAGTTCTAAGAGGTGACAAGAACAAAGCAGAGTAGTTACAGAAAATTTGTACCTACAGTAATTTATCTCTTTATGGTATATATGACAAACCAGTTCAAAACAAGATGCTGAATACTATTTTAAATGCAGGATAGAATTCTGAAAATGTGTTTAATGCTCATCACAATTCAAATGTAGACTTATGAAAAAGTATGAGGTTTGGCATATGTTAAGTAGATTGCAATGCATGATAGCTGTTGACCAGTTTGACCTGCTTACATGTAAACAGATTTTTCTTTATTTTTTAATCTCTATATGATTAATCTATTTCAATCTCCAAAACTGTGGTCTCCATCATTCCATTTGAAATTTTGTGATAATGGTTATGATTTGGTGTTACCAGTACAAGTCCTTCAAAACAACACTGTTTTATACTGTACCTCTATATGTTCTTGTACAAGCACCGTTGGGCGTCCCTGTAATTGTGAGGTGGTTATTGGGTCCTGCTGTTTTGGAGAGAACTGCTGTGTTATCTGCAGTGAGCTCAATGTAGAGCTTCTGGTCTTTAAGGGCGAGCACTGTTCCATTGTTGCATTCCCACTTTTGGAGGTCGCTCTTTTCGTCACAATCATAGAGGCTTACTTCACTCCCCACACTTTTCCCCTGGACTCCCAGGCACTTCTTCCTTTGTAGAACCAAAAGTCGGTCACCAGTTGTCCAGCGTATATCATTGCATTGGTTATTTGTTTTAACCAAACAAAAACCAGTGTCCTTGTTAGTTAGTTGAAATGGTGAATCTGTTGACAAAGAATTACACACTTTTAAATATTTATTGCAGAAGAAATCAGAAAATCCTTCAAACAGCAGTTTGCACAGTCCGTCACAGGGGTTGTTTAAGTTGTGTCTAGCTAAATTTTTATGGCATTTCAACATTAACACAACCACATATTCTCGGAATAAACAGACATTTAATAAGCAAACAAAGTTAAATCTATCCCACTGCATTACAACCATCCTGTGTCTGCAAGAGGTAATACTGCAATCACCTTAATACTGTACTGTAGGGAATATACAAGAATATATTAAATGTAGATGATGCACACCGACAGCACACACACTGACACAACAGTCTCACACAAAGAGTCAAGTGCACATATAGAAAATCTCACAAAAAAAAGAAAATGAAAATAAAGGTTAAAATACTGTACCATCTAGAGCCAAACAATGTAATGCTTGGATGAGGAGCACAAAGGCTTTCCAAGATTTCATTGTTAGTCTTCTTTTACAGTGTTCCACAGCTGAAGACTTTATCCATGCATTTCTCACAGAGGATAAGAGTTGTGTGAATGATTACTGAAAGTCAGTCTTAATAGTAGTGGCACATCCTGTGATGTCATGCTCCCTCTTTTCTGTCTTTTTTTTTTTTTGTTAACCGGAACCCACATGCTGATATTTGCAACTTTCACTGCTTCATTGTAAAACAAGTGGAATTCCCAAAATCTGTTACTACATAGATTTTGACCTGAGAAAAACATTTCAGATTTTTGATAGTGGTGGTTATGATTTATAGGGTTGAACATTAATGGTTCTTTATTCCAATTCTTTGAGGGGCAGGGTTAAAACAGGTCACCAGCTTGTTTCATTGAAAAAACTTTTACACAATTAATATTCACAATTTGCTTAATAGTTTATGAACCTATTGATTAATATCATACAGTTTGGTTGCTGTTATTAGATAATATAATTCAATTAAAATCGGTTTATTTTTTTTTAATTCACTGTATAACTGTAAATGACATAGGGTCCTACATATGTCGCACCAGTAAGTACAACTTCACATATATTATTCATATATGTATGTGTATATATATATATATATATATATATATATATGTATGTATATTCAATTTTAAATTGAATATATATAAAACTGCAATGGTTAGGTCATTCCTTTCTTAGGTCGTATTCTTGAATTTTATTTACATTTCTGAATAATTTGAACATGACTTCTTTGATTTTGGCAACAGATGTAAAGACAGAGGAAGCAGATGTGTTACAAAATGTGGTTGGAGCAGCCAAGCACGATTCCCACAGAGTCTAGAGGACATTGTGGTTGGCCGTTTGACCATTTCAGCGTCACTGGTTGAAGTCTTGTGTAATATTCCTAACAAGGAAGCTATCAAAATGCTGACTTCCTGGTGTTTTTATGTCTCCATAAGCAAATGCTGGACCTCAAGAACTGCCTGCGAGAAAGTTCGAAATGCTCTAAATCTTTTTTTGTGGTTAAATAATTTTTTAACATCAGTCGCTATTACTGTTCTGTTTTTGTGAAATGGCTTATTAAAACACTTAGTGGTTACATTGTAGAACATGTCTTACCAGAAACAACTCAGTACTGTACTGTAAAAACAAAGAGTACTTAACAAAGATTGATACAAATGCAATACAAATGCAATAATAAGACTAGGCAAACAAACCCCAAGTTAACCTTGACAGAAGTAGGGCACCCCAAGATGGACAAATGCTTTGTTTCATATAATTTTGTACCACATAATAACAACAATAACAATAACAACTTTATTTATATAGTACTTTTTAAAACACAAGTTAGAAAGTGCTTTACAAAGACATAAACAAGAGAAATTGCCAGATGAATAATAAAAGTAGAACTGATACAATAATAATGACAAGCAAGGTATGAATTACACTGGGGGGTCCTCTGACCAAGGAATACCTAACAGACCTCTGCCCGAGGATCTCAGGCTGCATTACGTCTTATAGGGTGTTAGTAAGTGACAATCAGGGGAATTCTGCTTTGGAGTAATCATCTAAAGTAATCATTAAAAAGTTGATTTTAAAACATGGGTAGGCTTAACCACTGTAGACCAGCTAAAATAGGGGGTATGTGGATTTAATGAGTAGTCTTGCTGCAACATTTTAAACTAGTTGGAGTTTGGAGAAGTTGTATTGAGTAAGACAGGAATGCAATGAGTTACAATAGTCTAATACCCGTTATTCACCAAAATAAGCATGTGTATGCAGGTTTTTTGAAATGAGGAAAATCCGTTAAAACTAGGCGAACGACTGCTTTCCCATTGCCAGTAGACACTTAGACAGACAAGTATGGCAAATGCCAGATGGGCTGGTGCACCTTGGGGCCCACAGGTCTACCACCAGCAATTTTTAAAAAATTGTAGGGGAAAAAAGTGTAGCTGCAGCCCACTTGATGTTGGAACAGCCCATCTCATTAGGGGTTACATAGTCCCAAAATTTTCAATAGACTCCCTGTAAGGTAGGTGAAGTGGTACCGACCACCGTCAACCCCCCTCCCCCACCGCTTCAAGTGGATCACTCCATCGTGTAATGTCAGAGGTCAACAGCGTGAACCTTTTTAGAATGAAATGATAAAAAACTTGTGGGGGAGGGTTTGTGGTATGGCTGATAATATTGAAGAAGCATCTCAACTCTGTTGTTGAGTTCCTTTGTACTGGCTTATAGACAGCCTAATTTGGTAGATTGGACCCAATTGATGAAAAAAATATGTGTACTTTTTGAAAAGAATCTGATGTTCAAAGAGGAAGTGGCCTCTGTAAATCTGAGAAGTGAGCTGTGAGAACACTTGTGTTGAGTAAGAGGTCAAAAAGTGAACAGGTGAGTTTTGCTTGTACAATTTGCTTTGTAGACAAAGCAATTGAGCAACATGGAATTCAAATTGATTTGGTAATGCGTAGTGAATTGTTAAATTGTGTTGTGTGTTTCAGCACAATCTGGCCAAAACATTTTCTCTAAAGAATCCTTGGCCTCCTCCAATTACATCTCTCGCCTTTTTTTCTAAACCGAATAACATAAGTGTATTGCTTGTCTAAAGATTGCAAGCTGGACTCTGAATAGCAATTCAGATGCTTTTGTGGTCACATTTGCTATTTTTATATGGGCAAGTGATATCTCAGGAGGTTACCAGAATTTACGCTGGATAAGACTTAAGACTCAACTTTTCGCAGGATGAGATACAGTCATGACAATGATGTCTGTTATATTTATTATTTTGGTTAATGTTAATTAGACATTACAACTCGTGACTTTACACTGCAGTAAATGTCAAAATACATAGCATTATCCTCACAGTTATAATAAAGTAATAAACAAAAAAGTGTAAAGAATACATCCCAGTTCATCTTACCAGTTAACCTGTTTTTAGTAATTACAAAATACAGTACATGATTACATATAAGTTCAAACTATCATTCCCAATGAACATTCTAAATTGCTTTGGCCATTGTATTCACTCATTGCCAACTCTATTGAAGAGTTGACTGTGATATCACTGGCCATGCAAAAGAGTAAGCCACTAACCATGAGCCCTAGATAGAGCCTGTGTCCTATCAGATTCAATTACAACAAGGTCAGAGTTGTCTTCCTCTGCATTCTCAACTAGTATACTGGTGTCAACCACAACAGGCGGTGGCTGCTCATTGTTGAAGAAGAGTGGGTTGTCAAAGGTGGTTAACATATCAGGGATGGGTACACGATGATTGAACTTTTTGCAGATGAAGAAGGCAACGATTACCCCCATGGCAAGCCCCATGACGGCCACCACAGCTGCCAAAGCTATATGACCACGTTGATGATGTTTAGGTGCTGCACAGATTGAAAAAGTAGATTATGATCAGCCAAAAAAAACAACACAGTTTTGTGCAAAATAGAGAAGGTAAAGATGTGTTACTTACATTCTGGCGGTGATGGTAACTGTGTTGTTGGTAATACTAGAAAGAAAGAACGGAAATGTGACAATTGTATACTAAAATTGGATTACACAATATTAGCTTGACAGTGGCTGAACCTGTCAGACAGGATCAGAAATGAGCGCTGGGCTTGACAGTTGCTTGTATTTTCTGGTGGGTCATTGTGGAAGACAATCAATGCAGCACATGAGAAGCCTCATGACGTCCAGTCTTGTGAGAATTCTTAACTTTTCTCACCTAATTTTAAAACTTGTATTACACTCTGTGACATTAGCCAGTGGGATGACTGAGCACTTTTAACCCTGTAAAACCCACTGTTGCAAATTTACAACATCACTTTTAACAATTCAAAAAAAGTTCATGGGTCCTATTGTTTGTCCTCACAATGCTATTGGATAGAAGAAGTGTTTATAGGTCTGGTCATCTGGCCATGAACTCACTCTACCTGCAAACTTCCGGTTGAGCTCATCTCCTTTTTTTGCATGACTGGATTTGTCAGGATTAAAGTAAGTAAAATTCCTTAAATATTTTTTTTTGTGTTTATTACAATGTCTAGAACATGTACATATTTAGTTATTTTGGAAAACATTCATCAAATTTGATTTATAGCTTGTTATGTCTATGTTGTAATTCTACAACGTTGGGTCAGTGTGGTAGTCAAAATAGCCTGTGCTCCTCCTTACACATTACATAAGGTCACTGCACTTCTCACATGGTCACAAATTGAAAAAAAATGTAGTAGAAATTTAAAGTATTAGATGATTCATTGTAACGAAGCTCTAAATGTGCTTTTCTGTTAAATTTTTACTTAGTTTAGCTTAGACCATAATTAAACACATGAATAAATTGTATGGGGTATTTGAAACTCCAACATCTATAGCAGTATTTGAAACTCCCTGTATCTTTGTAGTTTTTTGTTTGTTTTTTAACTTCTAAATGATCCTGAGCTATTTTTCTCAGTGTTGCCCAAGCAGCAGTTTGTAGCATTAGGAGATAGAAAAACAGGTTCTGAATGTTCTGGATTTGTTGGGGGGATGCCTGTTGCATTGTTCAGGGACAGGTGCGAATGGTCTTGAATGTGAACCTGTAAGTGCTCTGGGGGGATGCATGTGTTCCTTTAGTGATTCAGTAACATCTAAAGAACTGCTTTGCCCATCGCTACACCAAAGTGTAACAACATCAGCTGGTTCAAACTAACTGATGAACAGAGGCTAATACAAAAGTGGTAAAGTGAGCTCAGCAGTGTGACATCATGTGGTATATAATATATATTTAAACAAGAGTTTAAACTGGAGAAGGATCTGTGGCATGAAAACAAAAAAGGCTGTTTGTAACTTTAGAGTAAATAACACCAGAAGTCCTGAAGTCAGTGAAGATGTGACGGGCTGGACAGAAACCAGAGGATCTGTAACCTCTGTGATGATGATGACGATGATGATGATGGTGTGGGACATGAGTTTCATATTCAGTTTGAATGTCAGAATGAAGCTTAATGACTTCCAGAGAAAGGTATTAGCCAAAGTATTATTTGAACCGTCCATCTAAAGTCATCTGTTAACTGGGTGTTTTGTCTAAAGAACGTTCTTCCTCTGTTTGAGTAACATTGGTTGTACTTTGGCCACGCCGTGTGCCATCCTTCTATTATTGTATGTAATGTGATATGGTCTTGAAAATGAAAATAAGAAACTGAATGTATTTGCCATCATCCAAAGGTTTTAATCACCTTAATTGGGATCAGTGGACCAACAGTATCTCTTTAGCCCATGAATTTATGCCTGTTGCATTGTTCAGGGACAGGTGTGAATGGTCTTGAATGTGAACCTGTAAGTGCTCTGGGGGGATGCATGTGTTCCTTTTAGTATGATAAGCAGAGAGCATAATAGGCCAGCCAGACAGTATTGTTTGAATGAAGTAAACCACATTGAAAGTGATGGAGGAAAAAGTTTTTTTCCAATATTTTTATTTATAAATGCTTATTCATAAAACTATCATTGTTGTGTGATTATTACTCATGATATATACTGTTATGGGGCTAAGTAAGCAATCAACCCTGCAAATGAATACTTAAATGTTCTGTATATCTGTCCAGACAAAGTGAGTACAAACACAGAAGTTCTGCTCCCAACTATGCCCAACGTTGCAAATTTACAACATTTCCCTAAAAACTTACTAAAATGTAAAAAATTTGAAAACTCTTTGATTTCTACATCAGAGGCCTCCGAAAACAATATCTGAGAGGTCAAAAAAAAAATTGCTCATTTTTTTTCTATATCTGGGTCTTACGGGGTTAAGTGCACAACTGTAAACATGACATAGTGAAAGAAGAATGCGCACCCATAAATGTTGCACTCACCTTATGTCTACCAAGGCACAAGACATAGCCTACCTTCCTTTTCTGAGTAACAATTAATTGTTCCAGGTTGACTTTTATTCATAAAACCATGATTACAACATTTATTTTCAGTGCTGTTTGTTGTCTGCACTTTTCCCTTCACTAATATACTTCACTCAAATCTTTAAAGACTGAATGCTATGGTAAGTCAGGCCCCAACATGTAGTGTGCCATGTCTCTCAGCCAAGCTATGGCAAGAATTTATGATTGTATAATCATCTAAACTCACACAGCCCGTTATTTCAAAAGACAAAAAATATTACGTAGTCAGATGTTGGAATTGTTGAAAAACCCCCCCCCAAAAAACAAACATTAATACGGGTGCAATTGAGTCCATGTAAGAAGAATTATTTACCTTTGGGTGTTTTGCAGATGTATGGTCTATAATAATTCTCAGAGGCTGTACTCCATGTCCCATCCAAGGTACTAAGGCCTCCATTGCTGTGAAAACCAGGTTCCTCTTCAGCCCAATTAGTGTAGTCCATGATTGTTCTGTCCAACCACAACCACTCCCCTGGAGAAGAATAGATTTTTGTAGATTTTTTGTTTGTTTTATTTAATCCTTCTTTTTTTACTCTGCAGAAAACAATAGCCACACTTTGTGAACAATCAATGGATTATTAGAAAGAATAATTTAAAGAATAATTATTAAAAAAAAAAATTTGCATTTTTGTTTTCCAAAATAACCTTAGACTAGTCCATACCCATTGAGTACAACATACCATACCATGACTTAGTCATTAGACTAAAAAATTAGAAACCCCCCCCCCCAAACATTGGGCCACACGGGGAGCCACAGCGATCGGTCGCATTTTAGCCATTTTTAAGGGTTTTTCTGTTGTTATAGCACCACCCAGTTGCCAATTAGAGTTAAATTTCTCCAGTCACCTTGAGGTGTCCTGTTCTACATATCAACCAAGTTTAGTAAAAATCGATATGGCGGTTAGGTCTAGATAAGAAATTAGCGCCCCCATTTTGTTTGATGGGGTCAATAATGGGGGTGTCCCCTCAGATTATGTGTGGTCATAATCCTGATCAGTGAAACCCTTGAGATGTTATACACCTTTATGTGATGAGCCACGCCCTCCACAATATTCATTGCCTTGTAGAAGCTCAGTTTTAGTAAGTTTTCCAGCTTTTGCCAAGAGGGAACTTTAGATATTGGTCCCTAGATTATGTTCACCGAGTTTCATGCAAATTGGTCAAACTTCCCAGGAAAAGATCGATTTTAAGGGCTCTAGCTTCGCAGATTGGGCACGGCGGGGGCGCAGCGCACCTGCGCTTTGCCAACTGGGTGTGGCCAGGCGGATTTTGTAAGTTTGGCACACCGTGCGCCCTGGCGCAGCTACTCCTCTATCCCACCTCCGTCCCTCCTACCGGCGTAAGTCGGAAAGAGGGAGGAGAGAAGGCGTGGAGTGGGTTTTACACACAT
>NC_065526.1:22793245-22817090 GCF_006386435.1 Epinephelus moara
ATTCTGGAAACCTGCCTGTGAGGTTTTGGTGACGTGTGCGCACTGTCCGCCGGTCAGCCAAACTTCGGCTTACACCGGCTGCGCTCCGCCTGCGCTGACAGTAGACCTGGTTTCAGCTGGCGAGCTTTTAGCGCACCTTCGGCGAAGCCTTTTGGCATGAAACTGTCACTGCGCCAAGCTGGATCTGTTGACACCTCCCCCTGCTGCGCTGCCACACCCATCTCAGCGCACCTCAGTCTGCCAAACTACCAAACTGAGCACGCCTCGGGTTGCGCTGCTCGAAACTAGCTCTGCGCGGGGTTCGCCACCCTGCGCTGCGCCGGGAAACTAGAGCCCTAAGTGTTTTTCAAAAAATTAAAAATGGCGGAAAATCTGTATCACTGGAAGTTATTGGTTCTTGAGGCAAATTTGTTCCTCGTGAGGAGAGGCATCTCTGTGCAAAGTTTCATGTCTCTACGACATATGGGGCATGAGATATGCCCATTCAAAGTTTGCAATTTCAGTCGGTTGCTATAGCGTCCTCCCTTTGGCCAATTGATGTAATATTGCTTCATTCACATCCTCCCATGACCCTCTACCACTGTGCCAAATTTCACATGGATTGACCAAGTCAGTGAGGAGAAAAACGTGGAACAGACAGACAGACCCACACACCCACAGACAGAGTTTTCGTCATTATATAGTAAGATATATGTTGTTTATTTAGTTGTTCACCAAGCATAACAATTAAATGTTACTTTCCATGAAAGCACAAACAATGTGACTGTACCTTTGAGAGTTTTAAACAGGCCGATCCAGAAGTTGCTGTAGCTGTCTTTAAATATATTTGCAGTGTTCTTAATGAATTCTTGCTCAGAGGGATCTTCAATACTGGCTAGTAATCCACCTTCACAAAACAAAGGACAAGTCCTTACTTAAAGATACATGCATTATAGTGCCCAAAAATATCTTAGACCATCCACAAAATGGACTTACCATGTCTGCTACAGCTTACAGCTGCATCTGGCCAATTTCTTTTGTTTGTGAAAAATATGTAACAGTATCCTTTAAATGGTCGCCAGGTGTATATATTGTCTATGTCTGATTCATCTGGGTCTTCAGGGCAAATTCCAGGAAAATCAGTGATGTCTGTCGGTGGCACATCTGTGAATGAGCGAGACAGTGATGACAATGGGATCAACTAATTAGATTGTTTCATAGTTTCAAATCCAGTGCATTGAAATAGGCACTTCTATTATTTTATAAAAGAAAAGTGTCACATCTAAAAGCATACAAAGGTAAAAGTGTGTAACCCATTAATTTATCATTCTGAACAGAGATAAAATTTTAACTTAAAACCATCTGATACTTAAAAAAATGATCCAAACAGATGAGCGTAGGACGTGTTTTGACATTTAAGGGATAATGTCTTAGTTCAGACATGTTGGTATATAGAATAAGTTGGACATTCAGTTATTCACATAAACATTAGTCTGTGATTTGACATACCTGTAGACTTCATACAAACACTATTCATGGTCTGCATGCAGTCACTAGTCTTCCATTTTCCATCCACATCCACGTAGACACAAGATCGATTCCTGCTTGGTTCATTTTCACCCCACTGAGAAAGGCTCATGTGCCAGCCATCAATATATTTGAAATACCCACTGGTCTGAAAGCAAAGATTGATCAGACTGCATTCAGCTTTATTATTTAGCTTCAAATAATGTGCAATCTGATTTTTTTTTACAGCAATGAACGGTGAACATTTTTAGCAATTTTAGCAGCATGGCTGTATAAACTGAAGTCTACCACTGTGGTCCAGACTGAAATATTGCATCAACTATTGGACAAATTGTAATAAAATTTGGTGCAACCATTCATGGTTTTCAGAGCAGGAATTCTACTTATTTTGCTAATCCTCTGATTCCTCTTGTGTCATGGTTGACATTTGTGATTTTGAGTCAAATGTCAACTGTCACAGTGGATGGATTGCAATTAAATTTTGTACAGATATTCATGTTCCCCACAGAATGAACTGCAAAAACGTTGGTGATCCTATCATGTTGACATTACCTGTAAACTCTTAGTTTAGAGAGTCTAAAAATACTGATTACTACCTTTCTGTCTTACAATCAGCTTGTCCTCAACATTGCTGAAAAGTTTTAAGATGCTTTCTCCTGTATTAGTTGGCACGTATGGATCTGATTCAAGGTAAATTGATGCTGCCTCATGAGGAGTTTTTGCTGCTAGTCACAGACAAATGCATTTTCAAAATTATAAATAAGTTACAAGCAGAAGCTAGCTGTATTACTTAGCTATGTGCTATTTTAGAGGCTTTTAGAACTGTACCTTTTCTTTGTTCAGTCCAATCCACAAAGGGGCTTTGAGAGTCAAAGCCAGCAGCTCAACATAGGTCTGTGTCCACTTGTTTCGTAGACTAGCCAGTCTGGCACCATCACCTTCACAGTGCTTCATGGCTCCGTCCCAGTTCATTTTTTGACTAACAACCTTGATAGAGTCATTTAATATTTTGACATAATCAAAAGAGGTTGTTGGTTCAGGGGAGTCTGGGAGAGATGGGTCTGTTTAGGGTGAGAAATAAGGTTAATTCAGTTTTTCCATTCATCTTAAAGGCGATCTATGCTTTTCCTTATTTTACATTATACACACATCCATCACTTACAGAGTAACATGAGCTTTCATTTGAAGTCGTGTGTCTGTCTAGCTGGAAAATGCAAGTCTAATGTTCACTGTCTCTTAACTTTGTTTTTGGTCTGTTATCTGGCTCTCCAGATGCTAAATGCTCTATTATGTTCGCCAGTTAGTTGCTATCTTTGTCTTTCTGCTGTTTGAATAGTATGAGTAGATGGTGGTAGTAGTGAGTAGATGGTGAACCAAAACAGTGAATTTACAGACCAGACAGCTAAAGAACGACCTTAAACTCAATGTGACACTTCATAATGCAGAGAAGACACAGATTCAGGATATAATCATCTGTAGGTTCATCACTGCGAACAACCCCTTTCACATTGTCGCATTGCTTTGTCATTTAATACATTTTTTTTGTAAGAATATTGGTTATAGATGCTTTAAGAAATATGAAATGAATATTGTAAGAAAATATGCCAATCCTTTTAGACCACATTATCAAAGAGAAAGATCAGAAGATGGGCTCACCAACATTTCGACGACAGACAAATCCATTGGTGTCATTGCAGGACTTTGGTATCCATGTCCCAATGCCATGGGCAGGGTTTGTATTTATCACAGCACACTTTAACTGGGAAGGCACGGAAAGAATATGGTGAGGAACAGACAACTGTGTCAGGATCCAATGTAAAAAGAGAGGCAGGGAGGGGGGTTAAAAACATACCTCTCTTTGTCTCCTGCGTAATTCAAAATATCTTTGATAATCTCTGTAACCCTGCAATGTAAACATATTTCAAATTCTATAAATACTCAAAAAGTATGGTAATAAATTATAGAAATGTATTGACTCTTCAGTAAGAGTGCAATGGTACACAGAAGTGATAGTCTGGATCACACCCCGATTTAGAAGTCATGGTTTAGTTTGGTTCTAGTTTGGGGGTAGGGATTAGAGGGGGTAAAAAACAAATGCATAAGAATATGTGTCTTTTTATTTATTTTAAGCAGAGAGTAGTGCAAGTGTCAAAGACAGACAAAATCCTCTTGTTGGGGACTGAGGTAACATTTCGCCCACATGCAAGTTCGGTAAACTATTCTTATAATGAAGGGATATTTCAAACGCTTGTATATTGCACTCTACAAATTCAACCACTTCCTCAAAAAGCAACAGGTCACAACAGACTCTAAAACTGAAAAGCATCTATTATTCTAATAACATAACATAAATAGAATGTGTCCTAGCATGCTATATGCTTTCCATTAATATACCCTATAACAGTGCAGCAAAGCTGACATACGGTCCTCATCCTCTACACAACTCTTGCTCTGTTGTGGCTGACCAGGAACCCGTAGGTGGGTCTCCCAGCTCCAGCATTTCATTTGTGCTCATGGTAGTGTGACTTACTCGTACGCCAATCGTCTTGTTGCGCTAACCTCAGCACATGGTCCTAGCATATACAGCTTAAAGTTAACACTTGCACACTTTGGTTCTGCATTACGTGCATCAGTCTACATATGGTGTATTCTGCATGCAGCTGCATGTATTGAACTGTAACCCCCTTACTGTGACAGATATGCACAAATACCTGAGCCATTACAGCCCTACTCTTTAGAATAGTGAATATACTGTAGATTGTGTCTACTTTATGCATACCACATTCTTGTACACAGAAATTTAAACACCTTACCCTCGGTCTTACCCAAAAAGAAGCTAGAGTGTAGCGTCTCTAAAATGGAGAAGAAGACAATGGAGAAAGACAGTGTCACATTTTTAAACATCCACAAATTACACACAACCGAGTTGCACACCTATCACATCATAAAATACCATTCAGATTCACTTCACTTACTTCAAATTCCAAGTTGACATATCTCCTCGGTTGCCCATCAGTCCAATAAAATCCAGCTGAATCTGAACTGCGAAAACCAATCCAAAGGTCTGTCGTGGGTGTTTCAACCATTTGAGTCGTCAAAAACACTGAAAATTTAACATAATGATTCAAGAGTCACATTTGCTTGGAAGTTTTGTCCCCCCTCCAGTTTAACATATATATAAAACACAACATATGTAGACTGTTTGGCTCTATACTTTTGGAAGTGCACTGTATAGTACCACTGGTTCATGCATGTAGGTCTACTATACTCTGCAAACTGAAAACAAAAATCAGTGACATTCACAGTTAGTCTCATTAGCAAGAGCATAGAGCTCTGGCAAAGGATTTGGCTCGTTCTGATCAGTTTAGTTTTGTACTCTAGAGGTTGCTAGCAGAGCTTGACATTTGTCTTACATTGTATAAACATCAGTTACTTGATCATTTTTAAACTCTAGTAATATGGTGATAATTGAGCCTACAGCCTCTCAACTGCCATTAATTCCTCAATTTAATTCAGTAGTCACATACACAAGACATACAAAACAAATAAGTAACCAGTGTAGTCTTGGCTACACTATCTTTGTTACCTGCCATCTCAGGGTGCTGCAATAAATGTAGCTGGCCACGTAACCATGAACAGGAGAAGAGGTTAAGAAGATTGGTGGATCATTTACCAGAAAACAAAACAAAAAAAGGAGACAAACCTGCCACGTGTCTTGAGGGAATAGAGGCCAAGTTTCCACCCATGGCTTTGCATTGTTTTCTCGCTGCATCCCATGTTAATTTCTGATCGGTAATGAGGCTGTAACACTAAAGTAGAGGTGAAGAATGTTAGGTTGATACAGTCATTCAAAAATTGTCCTGGTTAGTACATTAATCCCAATTTCACGACATGACAAAACAGCTTGATGTGACATCTCAGAAAAGCATCATCTAAAAATGCATAATCTAAAAGATCTCTGTGTAAAGGTCCAGTGTGTAGGATTTAATAATAATAAATAATAAATTTTATTTGTTGGCGCCTTTCTGAGCACCCAAGGACACCTTACAATAAAAACATACAAAAATACCAATAATACAACATTAAAAATAGATAAAATACATGACAGAAAATTAAACCGGATAGGCAAGTCTGAACAGATGGGTTTTAAGCTGTGATTTAAACTGGGGGGATATATTGGCAGAAATTGAATATAATCATAATTATGTTTTAATAGTGTAACCAGAGAAAAAGAATCATTGTGTTCTTGTTGTCTCAGTTGTGAGACATGAACCATTTATATCTAGACATGAGCTGTTTATATCTACATACAGAGTGGGTCCTCTTTCGCAGAGTCCACCATGTTATACAGTAGCCCAGGATAGACAAACCAAACGCTGGCTCTAAACAGGGCCATTTGCATTTTTGCCTAGGCTACCGTAGACATCCTACATGCTTGGCACACGGGAGAAGTTTCAGTTGGTTCCAATCTGCACCCTCACTGCTAGATGCCACTAAATCCTCCAAACTAGACCTTTAAAAACATTGTCTGTTAAACCAAAGGTCAATGTCATTGTAAGTACTGATAATTTAATTATGTTCTGAGTCAGATTTCTTTCCATTCATTCAACACACACACACACACGTTAAAGGCCAAAAGTGACGCCTGACCTTCGAGTTCAATTTTTTCCAGTTGGGTGGGCAGCCACCTTTAGGGGCCTCTGTGGGTGCCACAGTGCCGTTGGTTGTTGGTGAGCCAGTGCTGCGTTTACAAATGGACATGTGCTCATGCCCACAATTATAATCATGCCAGAATCCTGTGAAACAAACCGAGACATGAAAATGAACACTTTAGCCAATACTATTTACTTTTGATTTTTCATTTAACATCAAATGTGGGTTCAGAGTTGTAATTCTTAAGATTTTGTCTGTAGTGCAGTTTAATCTCGGCTGATTCACATTAAAAGCATTCAACCGACAAAACAGTTAATAGCTTTTATTGTGAAGCATGCAGCAAATACAATGTATTATTTGTCACTATGATTATCTCTTACGCAATCATTCATCAAAAGCATGTCTACAAAACATGGCAACAGCCATTTTTAGCTTATTTTTTTATCAGCACAACAATTTTAATTTTTAGAAGTCATTAATGGGAAAAGAAGGCAGCCATGGTGAGCTGTTTGATAAAGAGCCACAGACAACAGGCCTCCAACTCCTCAGCAATGTAGCCAGTTTTACTTATGTTGTGTGGAACACTACTCACACTGTGCATTCGGATCGAGGTTGCATCTATTTGTGATTGGCTTCTTTATTAAAACAAGGGGAAGTTGTTTGGCTGTGCTGTAAAAAGATACACCACTTCCCTTCTGTCAGCTGCTCAACAAGTGTTTGCTGTAGTAACTGCACATGATGTTATCATGCAAGGTTGTCGCCAAATCAATCAGGACTGAAATCTTAAGGATTAGAACTTCTAATTCTTTAATCATTCATTTGCATGAATGCCAGTGAAGGTGAATCATGTCTAAGTTTACTCACCATTATGATATTGCATGGCAACACACTGCTCATCATAATTCTTGAAATCAGGCTGACCTTCATCCCATCTTTGATACACCATTTGAGAACCATCCATCCAACTTAATGTAAAACAAACAAATCTGTTAAAAATTTGTCTCAAAAAAAGTCATTGTGAAAATATATTACTAGCATAATGACATACTGATTCAAGCCTAAAGGCTGGAACTGTATTATGTTTGTTTGTCCTCCAGGCTAAATCTCACAAACAAAATAAGGAAGGAAATCCCTGTGCACCTGATACTACAGCAACCAACCAAAATGCATACAGTATTTCTGAAGGACACCTAAAACTGACTGAGTTCAGATCTGCATCATGGCACTTCTATCCATCAGGCCAACCTTGCAACAAGACCTATTTTTCAAATTCAATAATAAAGTTACAGATATTTTATCAACATATTTTTAACTGGTGATGTAACCTATGTTTTAGAAATTTCATACATCAAACCATGTAATTTTTCTTGGGAATTCTTTTTTTATTTATTTGTTTTAATTTCATTTGAATAATTTTCCCCCAACTTTTTCAGTTTTTTTGCATTGAATTCATACTCACGCAAATGCTCCATTTAGGTCTACCTTCAGGCCTATCCAGTAAGTACCGTAACTTCTGGATATCTACACAGAGACAGGGGAACACGTCAAAAGCAACAATTATTTAGTTTGTGCAGAAATTAAATCCCATGATTATTGTATTTGATTGGTCATTGCTGTGATTGTGTAATGATGTTTAAATATCACTGCTTACCTGTTTCCATAAAAAGACACTCTCAGATTCACTGCCAATAGATACCAGGTCACCATGCTTCTGTTGGCAGAATTGGCGAGCATCTTCCATGGCCATTCTCTTCCTGTTAATATAATACTGAGTCCCATTTAGTTCTAGCCACCCATCTGCTGTCTTATTGTGGTCTGAAACATGTCAAAAAGATGTTATATAGCTTCAGTATACGTGCAAATTCCGATTTTTCTATTCCTGTTGCTTTCTGTATGATGTCTGATGGCAGATTAAAATGTAAAGGCATGCAGCAAATAAGGTTCACTCCATAGACAAGGAACAGCTGCAGCAGGGTAATGTCACAGAGCCCTCATGCTTCGAAGTACAAAGGAAGTAATCTTTAGTTGTCTTACATAATAACCCATATATGACTGTTACAAGAACAATTCATATGAGTTTTGTGGAATGCCACCTGCATAGTTAAGGTATGGCTAGATTTAGGCAACTAAAAGTACTTGGTTAATGTCAGGAGAGATTGGTTAAAAGACTGGGAATCACTGAACAGCTTCCATGTGAACTGTCAAACTATTCACAGTGATATCTGCTGATACTTTAAGTGCACGAGAAATTGTTGTTTGAGGGACAAATTGTTGATGATTTTTCTAAGTTTTTAAGTTTAGTTTTCAATTTTTCCAACCCAGTTGTCAGAAAAAATGTTCGCATTGTACATTTCTGCAAACCATGACTACAATTTTTACATTATTTTGTGGCTGATACGTTGAAACTTTAGATTTCTTAAAAACGCTGTGGTAAGGTTGTGGTTATGTTTAGGCACAAAAAACATTTGGTTATGGTTTGTAAAAGTCATGTTTAGGCTTAAACCACCCATGGTGGCACAAAAGCTACTAGAAAAGCAGGGACAGATCAGTGAAATACACTCATTTGCCGTAAACACAGATGTGAAATGCTGCAAATGGTCACCAAATTACAACCAGTGTTGGTGTTTGTTGATTTCAAACAGTGGTCTGCAGACTGATTGCCATCTTGCCGAGGTGACAATCCTTCAAACATCCCTTCCACCTCTTGATGACAAAATCAGCATACTTATTATGTTATTTCAGAAAACTTGATATTATACATATAAAACTTAAAATCTAATGTATTTGTGGTTTGCAGAAATGTACATTGCAAACATTGTCTTCGGGCAACTGGACTGGAACATCACATACGAAACTGCTCTCACATTTCACTTGGGTGGCGGCACAAATCTCAGAGAGCAATATCTTTACTAGAGGTAATTAAGAAAATATGTTTTTGATAAACCAATCCTTCACTGTTATGAAAGTCCTCTATGAATTAAAATGATCATAGAACAGAAACAGTACTATAAAAAAATTGTGTTAAATGTATTAATATGTTTGATATTTTCTTAAGCGTTTTAAGTGTTTCAGTATCAAGTACTACGACTGACTAGCTAAACAGCTCATTCAGCAAGACAAAGTGCAACACAAGATGTGTCGCTTGTTGATAAGAAGGAGACATTAGCAATAAAGTTCAATGGCTTTGTGTTTCAGGCTGCTATTTGGTTGTTAGTCAGGGTCACTATCAGCCAATAACAGAACGATGATGGTTACTTCTTTATACTTAAATTTCCGTTTGGGCACTGAAGGACATGAAATTTACTGATTGTATCCATATGATGAAGCAGAAAAATGAGAGCATATTCCTATGTGGTTGCATCCATAATGGCTCACTTACCAGGAGTGACAGGCTCTGGAGGTGGCTTTGGAGTTGCTCCTGTATGAACATTGATAAATATGTTTCAGAATAGAGTATTAACTGCATACACCTGAACACCTGAGAGAAAGACAGTGCTGAAAAAAGTAACCTTGCTCACTCGATTCTCAACAAATGCCACAAAAGAATTACACACTTTTCCTTGGAATCCATGTAACCAAATGACCACTCTTTACCTGCACGGATCTGACACAGCCATTTATTGTACTTCTCACACTGTACATCATTCCAGGACCCGCTCCAAGTTTGCTCATATAGACTGAATTCAGCACAAGCCTCCACATTGTTTTTATTGTTTGGCTCTCCTTCTTTCCAGTGTTGGAAGTTTACCTGCAAACAAAAGCAAATGATTGAACATACAGAGATAAATGGAGTGATTTCCATTTAATTGAATGAAACTCAAATTAATGTACTCATCTCCTATAGAAAGAGAAACCTGTTAACTCACCGGGGATCTATCGCTCCATATATAACCGGTGGCTGGGTCAGGGGCATTAAGTCCAATCCACGCATTTTGACCATACCTGTATGATGGACCAACTTATATTAATGATTTATGTGCAACCTGTGTAAAATGTTTTAAGAATACACTTTTGCCTAATTTCATTGTTATGTGATGATGCACTGTCCCAGTTCTGTACTAGCCAGTCTTTATCTTGTGCTACCAGTTCTGTGCTTTTATGAATCCTTGAATCTTAATTTTGTAATGGGCTGTTTAGTATACCTTAACAAGATTTTCTGCCAATGATCATGCTTATCACCTGATACCATATTTGACAAAAGAGGGATTTTACAGCATCTCCAAAGAATGACAGTGGTCTCCTTCTTAATGCAATGGGAAGATTTTGTCAATTGCAGCCCTAATTGTATGAAACCAGGTTATACTGTACCGATGTCCAACCATTAGCTCAAGTTTGTTGTGGATACTGAGCAGGTCTCCTCCGATGGCCTTGCAGTAATCTCTGGCCTCATACCAGGTCTTCCAGTCCGACTTTGACTCTGGAAAAAGCTTAAACAAAAGGCAAGAAGTTCAACTATGATTAAAGGTTTGGTAGTTTCACTGTACCCTGAGCCTGATGTAGGAATATGTATTTTATTGCCTCCAAAGACACAACTACATACAGAGGTTGATGAGGTGCACTGTGGTTGTGTTTAGTTGTGTGTTAGGTATTTTCTTTCAGTGTGTGCATGACAGAGCTTCACATGGGTATGATTTAAGGCTGTCACTTGTTTTTTATTTTTGATTAATGTTTGTGTATTTTATTGTATAATCAATTTTTGGTGAATCATCATCATTTCCTAAAGTCAGTGTTGACATTTTAAACAGCTTGGTCTGTCAGACCAACTCTTGCCTAACCAAACAATAACAAATGCTAAAGGTACCAGGTTTACAATCCCAGAAGACTGAGAATGGCAAAACTCATGTTTGACAAGCGGCAATATGATGTATAGCAGCAAGATTAATTTTCTGTTGATTAAGTAATCAGTTAACCAGCTAATCATCTGAGCTAAAGACAGGTGTGTGTGTGTGTGTGTGATCTGTTAGAATAACCCCCACAATAAGTGTGGGTCCCTCATCTCTCAGTACAGAGCTACTCTTGTCATTGTCTGTGCTTTGTCATGGTGACGGTGTAACTGTTTGGAGTTGATAGGGTGGACAGCAGTATTGTAATTAAAAGCACCTCAACCGAGACCAAGTTGTGACCAAGACCAGAGTACTATGGAGACCCAGACAAGGCCAAGACTTTGAGGAGCTGAGACCAAGAAAAGACCAAGACGAGACCCGTGTGAGTCTCACACTGCTTGGCACACTTATGATAACATGTGGAACATCCCATTCATAGGTACTCCTTCAAGTGATCTGAATGATCCACATTCCCATAAAGCCACCCACAGAAAATATTTGTACATGCCTCTTCTTTGAGCTCTTTTATTGCCATACTGTATACATGTGTGTACCTACAAGAGTACCATGAAAATGTCTTGATAAAATAATCAAAAGGCATTACAGAGGTGAATTTTATGTGTGGGGAATTTTGAAGTCAATGTAACCATCTTTATTCAACACTAATTTATTGCGCAGGCAATTAAGTGATATCCCAACAGTTGGGGCCTTGACCAGTCTTGAAATAAAATCGTGAGTTGTTTTTGTCGGAGACTGGGACAAGACCGAGTATAAATGCAGTTGCAGTCTCGAATACTACAACACTAGTAGGCAGCAAGTCCCATTAATATTGTCATCTCCTGTTATTTTATTTTGTGAGGTGACTGATTGTGATTTTAATTTTTTTTCTTTTCGATTATATCCACTACCACACCAGCTGCATGTTGCACTTGCTCACCCCAATCATTTGCAAATTTTTAAGTAAAACAGAAGCTAATGATATATTTTTCAAAAAATAGTCTCAGGCTTAAGAATTTTAATTTCTCATAGGTGTGAATGTGTGTGCGAATGGTTGTCTGTCTTTATATGTCACCCCTGTGATAGGTTGGCGACCTGTCCAGGGTTTACCCTGATTCTCGCTCAGTGTCATCTAGTCTCTAGCCTCCCACAACCTTTTAAGAAGATAAGCAGTTACATGTCATGTTGCACCTTAACCAGCCTGTGATAAAGCATAATTTTGTGTATTGGTGAGGAAAACCTTCAGTCGAAACTTTCACTGGACTCATTAAGTTCAAACACAGAAGTCAGTTTGCAAATACATAAGGAATGCAGGTGTATATGTTTCACTCATGTTAAGTGGTGTTGGATTTTACCTTATAGCAGAAGTTTCTTGTTGGTATTCGAGTCCAGCCGTCGGCACACTTGGGAGGAGGAACCGTTGGTGGTACATGGGTTGCAACTGCCCCCTCTGCCAGGTGTTTGCAGATGTATTTCTCCTTATTGGTGCAGGGCAGCACATCCCAGAGACCAGCAAAAACTCCAGTTGTCATGGCAACACAGCCCTGTTGCTGACCTTGCATTGTCGGGGGAGAAATTGTAAACTGTCAAGTGTGAAGCCACTTTTGGCTTTTTTTACAGTAGGCTAGAGTTAAAAATCTTAAGATACCTGGCATTCCAGTGTTCCAGTGAGTGAACCTCACTGACTCTGTGTTGGTCCATGAAAAATAATCAATGTGTCTCAGGTTTGAGAGGCCTAGCCAGAAGTATTTCTCTGGTCTCATCCCCACCAAGCTAACAAGGAAGGCATTATCCACCCTGGAATAATTTACACAATTCAGATTGCAGGAATTCTTTTAACATTGAATGATGTACAGCATCAAAGACTTTTGTTTGAGTTTTGTTTGCAAGCTCTAAAAAACCCCCTTTGCATCTAAGCTTCCAAAGTCTAGGTTGCTCAATTTCAGTATGTTCAAAAATATTTGGAGTCAAAATAATTGTTTTTACCCATTTGACACATCAGCTAAGTAGGAATCTGAGGCCTTGCAGTCATCCTTGGCTTCATCAAATGTCTTTGTCTGTGTTCCTACAAAGTAGCAATAGGAGCCATGTTTTTTCCACCCCTGAATTTTTGGAAAGCAAAAAAGAGGTTAAATATCATTAAGTTGTTGTCATTATTTAGGGTTATTAATACACTTGCACAAAACAAAAGCTAAACAAAACAAAATGACCATAATATATCCTCAGGGATCTTATAGGGTTGCTTATTAATTTCACTGATTATTTCATGTTGAGAGATCTTCACTTTACAATAAGTATTTTCTTATTTGTCAAAAGCTTCTTACCCAGTGTGTATTCATGAGACTACATTTCACATGGCTTAACCTCGCTGTTTAACAATCCAGTAATTTAAATATCAAGAAGGCATTTTAGCAAGATTTGTTGCATTATTCAGTATTATGTAATGTGCATACAAGACATTTCTCCTGCATCTGCTGATCTTGTTTAAATTGTGTCCCTTTATGAATTACAGGCCAGATTGAAGCTATGAGAAGTAGAGGTTGGGTTGTGAAGCTGTCGCTTAATATCAGCAGTTACATTACTTTCAAATGAATATTGTCCTTTCTCAACAACTTTCGCAAAATGCAGTATAAAAGAAACAAGACCAAGAGTGTAATCAAGCATTTGTATCCAACTTTCTGTACTTGACTGCTAATGCTTCCTCCAGTGGACACAAATTGACCATCAGAAAGTTTTAGTTACAGTACCCAGCCCTGTATGGTAACACCTTAGGGTTTAAGTTTGGGAAATAAACCATAAAAACCAGCAACATGCATTCGTATGTGAGAAGAAGTAAAGTTCACGCACAGTTTTGCAGCCAATATTCAGGTCCACTTCATCTCCAGAGGGTTCAGAGGCACTCGTCTTCATACAAATGAAACCATGTTTCTCGTTGCATGCGCGGTCAGCCCAGTTCCCATTCTGACACAAGGAAGCATGGTAAAATGTTTATCTATGTGTCGTCAAACAAATAAAAAAGCCCATCATCTTGAATGTGTATAAATCTATTAGCATAGATACATAGACTTAGAGTACAGAAAATTTATATTAAACTAAGCAAATATGTAGACACTCAAACATTACACCCATTTGTGATTGTTTAACATCTTATTCCAGAATCACAGATATTAAAATGCTACTATAACAGCCTTCACTCGCAACAGTAATTTTGACCCATTTAGTTACAAGAGCATTCAGCTGGCTTGCATTCTGTGCTTTAATTTAATGGATCTGAGGTCAGGGTTTTGTGCAGGCATGTTGGACAAGTTCTTCCACACCAAATTCAGGAAAATCATGCTTTTTTTCTTGTCTTGTACACAAGGACGTTATGGTGTTGAAACAGGAAACAGCCCTACCCAGACTGTTGCCACATAGTTGGAAGCTCTTGTAAAATATCATTGTATGCTGTAGCATTTCCCTTGATTGGACCTAAAGAACCTATCTCAAAACAGCCCTGGAGAAAAAATACGCAAAAGTGTGTGTGCTGAAGTTTCCATATACCATAAAGTGTGATACACTGCTGCATACTTAACTGCTTTGCTTTGAAGCAGGTTGGTTTTCATCATTGGACTAATAATGATATTTTACAAGAGGCTAGGATATGTACCATAGCCACATAGTGCTCCTTACCTCTCCCCTGATGAGAACACAGTCTTCGTTGTCAGTAAAGATAGCAGGTTTTCCAGATTCCCAGCTGGTGAAGCTGACAGTAGAGTGGTCACTCCAGTCAAACAGTCTCTCTGTCTTTATGTCATTCAGTCCAATCCAAAGTTCATCCGTGGATGCTGCAGACATGGACAGAAAAAAGAGAGAACTTTCCCTCATCTGCCTCTTATATCTTTATTGTGGAGCTCTGCTTAACTTGTTATACTTGTCCAATATTTTGTGTGTCAGTTGTAGACTATCGTCAACCATCATTGTGACATCATTGCTAACCCCCCTACCCTAACCCTAAAATAATCAAGGCACGCTGCTTTCTCTGAAGGAAAAAAAAGTGATTACACAATGCCACAGGATTAAAAACAAGACAGCTCAACAGTGGAGCTACAACAATTAGTCAATTAAGATTGGTCAATCAGCAGTAAACTAATTGGCAACTATTTTGATTTAATAAATAATTAGTGTTCTTTAAGCAAAAAAAGACAATGTTTGCTAATTAGTTAATTATGCTTATTCACTGTGAGGATTTGATGCTTTTCTTTGTCATACATAATAATAACCTGAATAGCTTTGGATTTTTGCCTGTTGGTCGCATAGAACATACATTTGAAGATGTCACCTTGGGCTCTGTTAAATTACACAGAGCATGTTTGACAATTTTGTGACATTTTATTGACAAAGCCATTAATTGAGAAACTAATAGGCGGATTACTCAATAAGAATAATAAACGTTAGATGCAATTTATGATTTGATACTCTAACTTCCCCGTTAAAGGGTTTTTTTTGGGGAGTTTTTCCTTATCCGCTGCGAGGGTCATAAGGACAGAGGGATGTCGTATGCTGTAAAGCCCTGTGAGGCAAATTGTAATTTGTGATATTGGGCTTTATAAATAAAATTGATTGATTGAAATTGATTGAACTTTGCAGTGTTGGTGATGATTGGAGACAAATCTGTCCATGCACTATTGATTTCTCTATTTTCCTGTTAGGCATTTCCTTTTTTGAATTTGGAGCTAGCTTAGCAATGGAGACTCAAGGCTAGCCATCGCTATTGGAGTTCAACAACATTTCGAGAAAAGGTGCCCGTCTGTAGACGTGTGACACACATTTTAGTTGTGAAATGTTATTATCTGTTTTATAGGCAACACATGTTTACAGTTAAGGTCCTCACGCACCATAGCCAAGTTGAGAGATGACAAAGCTTTGGTCCTCCACGTTGTGGATGCTCACTAGGTCCCCTTCTTCTTTGCGACACGCTTTCTGAGCATTAGACCATGTTTGCTGATCACGATGAAGGTGGAAGCAGTGGCCATTGTAGGGAATCCACGGGCTTGAACAAAATCCTGTCTCGGTAGCTGATCATAAAAAAAAGAAACATGTAAGTACTTTGTAACTGATATCATACAATTAACCAAAGACAATATATTAATACAGTAAACTGTGGAAATAGAAAAGAATAAAATTGGTATTTTTCTTTACCTTGAGTAGGAGTAGTCACAGATCCCTCACTGTAGCAGATGTACCCCCGTTTCTTTTCGCATGTTGAACTTTGCCAGGAGTACTGTACCTCACCATCAACAATTGCGCAGTTGTGTCCCGGAGAAGGCAGTGGGTTTCCTAAAGCAACACGATGGTTAAACTTGGAGAGTCAGTTCTCAGATGTTTTGTCAGAGTTCTCAAAGTCACACATTATATTTATGACACCTAAACAAAATTCATTGCTATGACATAATTATAAATTCAGCACATTTGTAGGCCCACACCATAATTGTATTACAAAGCTAGTAGTATCAAACTACAGTAAAAAGAAAAACATTAAAAAGAAGAATATAAGCAGAAATAGGAACTTAATTTAATTTGAGTTTGTGTATACATGCATGTAAATGTCTTCTTGTAATCAATGAATACATACGTTATAATATTTAGATAGCATGTGGTCATTAATTACCCTTAGCCCTTCCTGTGGTTTGTAAGTTTTTAAACAAAACAAAATCACTTTTACAGCTGACTGACAACATGGTGTGCATAAAGTACAAATGATAAAGGAAAGATGGGATATACAATTGCCCAATCTTAGCATTCTAAGAATAGTAACACACAGTATTGAAGTGGAAGATAAACTTACCTGAGTCCCAGTTCAGATAACGGTAAGGCTTCCCACTGGACCAGTGCCAGCCATGTTCTTGGTTCTTGCTCAGCCCAGTCCACAGCTTATTGCCCCCTGTTCCTAGTAGCGCTGCAGGTGTGTTTGTGTGAGTGTTTGAAAACAAAAAGGCACAAGGGACAAAGATGATAAAATTACAAGGAGTGAGGCTCAAACATCATAGTGTGTTAAAGTAGTAAATTAGTGTATTGTAATAGTGTATTGTGTGCATATATATATATACATATATACATTAAGATTAGTTTCTTACCTGTGATGTAAGCCTGCTCATGAGGATCGGTGATACTGAGCAGGGAGGCCACCTGCTGTTTGCAGCTGGCTTCAGCCTGGGCCCAAGTCAGAGCTGCTTGTGTGTTGAGCTGGTAGTATGCTCCTGTTGTTATGTGTTTGTGCCAGTTTTCTCTAGCTGTGAAATATACATGCAAAAGTATGTAAATGCATTTCAAAATGCAATGTTTTTATGTCTGTCAGAAGTAAACCTGAGGGAATCATGCATTTGGTCGTGTGTGTGTGTGTGTGTGTGTGTGTGTGTGTGTGTGCATGTGTGTGCGTGTGTGCATGTGTGTGCGTGTGTGCGTGCGTGTGTGCGTGTGTGTGTGTGTGTGTGTGTGTGTGTGACTGTCTGCAGCGATCTCGCAAACTTCAAGACCAGTTAGCCTAATATTTTTTGTGTACATTGATGACTGAATGCTGAGTGATCTCTCAGATGGTTGCGGTGATTCACATTTGTTGAAAAACCTGTTTTATTGACTGTTTGATGCCGTCATTAGCTCAGCTAAAAACAACAAGACTTATTGAGTCTGTTCCAGAGCATATTTTGGGCTATTTTCATGGCTCAAAAACCGACATCTATAGAAAAGTGTGGTCTTATTTTGAACCAGAGCATCTGCAGATTAATTCCAAACACAATATTTTATGATCCATTAAAGTTAGGCACATTACAAGATAAATCAGTCCCCATTTTTAGTATCTTCAGCGCCATCTTTTATCATAGCACATTTTTTTGCATCCGAATGGTGTCGTACCATAACAGGAGCGTTTCAGAAGCACAGCCTTGTGCCCACCCAATTTGGCAGACTTGCACATTTGATCATTTATCCTTTATATTTGTGTTTCTATCATAAGTTAAGTAAGCAGCTTAATTTGTTGTGCCTTTGCCTACAGACAAAGATGACTGGCATGGATCAAAGATTTTTGGCTGTGGTTTACTTATTAAGAATAGATTCATCCTGAAAATAACATTGTATCTATAATTGACATACAGTGCCTGTCAGCAGGAGAACTCGACCTGCTCTCTGCAATGTGCCATGGTTCTGTCAAATGTAGACAAGGCATGTATTTTTATTAGCTTCTGGGATATTAAGCCGCACAGCCTTTTTTAATGTAACCTCAAGTTGCACATTTGTGCCTTATTGTTTACATTGAATATTAGAAGCTGACTTGAATTTAACCTAGTGATAGGTCAAATATCATATAATGCCCTGCCTATTATAACCCTAACAGCCTTCATTATCCAACTAATTGTAAATCAGTGTACACTTTTAAAATCATGCATTGTAACCATTCTCTCGTTGCAGTAAAATAAAAGAGGCAATACTCACTGTTAGTCGGGCAGAAGCCCCAGAGTTGATTTTCAAATTTAGTTTGAACTGCACACCAAGGTTGGCTTCCTGAGGAGTCGTACATTGTGCATTCTGTGTACCACTGGTTTTTGTACAGAAAGGGAAACATGCAGACCCTACCATTTGCATTTCCCCCAATGGTGTAAAGTTCTGAAAGGACGAAAAGAACAAAACAAGAAATATTTTGAGTATTTTGAGAACATCATTTATCAAAATATTACACATTACCTCACCACTTACAATGCAAAATAATTAAAATGTGGAATGAAAATATATTATAATTCATCTAAAGATTTACAAAGAATTAGCATAGTAATCTGTGGTCAGGAATTACCGTGGTCAAACAATACTGCTTTATACAGTACCTCTGTATGTTCTTGTACAAGCACTGCTGGACGTCCCTTCAATTGTGAGGTGGTTATTGGGTCCTATTGTTCTGGAGAGAACTGCTGTGTTATCTGCAGTGAGCTCAATGTAGAGCTGCTGGCCTTGTAGAGCGAGTGCTGTTCCATTCTTGCATTCCCACTTTTGGAGGTCGCTGTTTTCGTCACAGTCGTAAAGGCTTACTTCACTCCCCACACTTTTCCCTTGGACTCCCAGGCACTTATTGAGCCAGAGAACCAGAAGTCTGTCCCCAGTTGTCCAGCGTATGTAATAGCAGAAGTCATGTCTCTTAACCAAACAAAAACCAGTGTCTTTGTTCGTTAGTTTAAATGCTGAATCTGATGAAAAAGATTATTAAAGAATTAGTACACAGTTGTGTTTATATCAGGAAATCCTCTGAACAGCTGTTTAACTTTCGACAGTCAATCATTGAGGTTGTTTCAGTTGTGTAAAATTGGATTTTACATTACATGGACAATATTACAGACTAGTATTTACAGAATAAACTGAAATGTAATAAGCAAGCAAAATAAGAATCACAATCACCTCAATAATGAACTGTAACAAATCTGAAAACATAGGATAACACATGCAACACATTATAAGGATAACCGTCTTGCATAGAGTTGGGTATATAGACCAATGTTCATGACACACCTGCTCTATAAAAACCCCACAGAAAGCTTGACATTAAAGTAAAGTTGTAATACTGTACCATCTAAAGCCAAACACTGGAGCGTTAGGATGAGGAGCACAAAGGTTGTACAAGCTATCTTCATTGTTGATATTCTTTTGAGATGTCTTCAGCTGAAGATTTTATCCATGCATTTCTCACAGAGGATTTTAAAGTTGTGTGAATAATTGTGGAAAGCAGGTGATTTTAAAAACTCTCAGTGAATCAGCATCATATCTTAGAAACAACTGTCAACTATTTCTTGTGAACAGGGAGGGACAATTGATCACAACCACTTTTTTTTTTTTTTTTTTTTTTTTTGCTGTAATTGCTGGTATTTGCATGCATGGGTGTGTCATTACAGACATTGTTTTCCCAGAAGTCCTGCTACAGGCAGATACATATTACTTACATGGGTGTGTGTTATTTTACAATAAATTGTGGCAAACAAGAAGTGCCAATACCAAGTGTGCTCTTCAATGCCAGAAAATGGGAAAGATGTTCACATAGATTTACTTTACCTTTTGATTGTTTATTAATACCTAAGACCACCATTTTTTTCCATGAAGGTAACCAATAGTTTTTAACATACTATAACTAGGTAGACAAAATACAAAAAGGGACATAAACCATGCCCACCTCCCACAAATGAAGAAAATAAAAATAGAAAGAAATAATAAAAAAACAATAACAAGATGTAACAAAATACATAAAACATTAAAAGGGTTACAAGGAGCATTATTTATAAGTGGGAGGTGTGTCTTGGTTCCTAATGTGTTGTCACATAGGGTTCCTGTATCCACAACGAAGATTGATAGTTTGTATGTCAATCTCTTTTTGTGAATCTCCCATCAGTTCTCTTAGCTAGGTCTTAAACTGGGGAAACAACATGATTCTCATCCCAAATTGTCACATATCGCCACGTTGGCAGTGGACTTTCACATCGAAATATTATGTGCAAGGAAGTCTTCTGCATGTGCTGTTGACGTTCCAGGACATCACTACCAACAGCGGGATGTCAACAAGAGCATATGGTTATGTTTAGGCAACAAAAGCATGTGGTTGGGTTCGGAAAAAACATCATGGTTTGACTCTACATTCATAGGGGCACCAAACACAAAGCTCCCAGGTGAAAGTCCAGGGTCTGTTGGATCCACCAGCCCTCAAGGATCCACCTGCCCACCCTATAGGAACTTTCTAGCTCCTTATATTATGTTGTTACCGCAGCGTTTCAGTATGACTCCGCCACCAGCGTATGGTGCTGTCCAGCCGCGTTATAAACTGATGTTTGGCATCTAGACTCAGGCCTCATTGTTCCCTGTCAATATGTTTACATTAGATTTGGGAAGTGATGATTAAATATTTTCCCCCCTAGCCGGAGCCTGCAGGTGGATGATGGGATGGAGGTGGGGCTGAAAGAGGGAGTGGCAGTACTGATGCAGGACAGCAGCAGCATACACAATGCAAAGGAAGAGCTGGGAAGATTTCGCAGCTTAAATAGACCACCAAATTAGGAGGGCGTGTTTTGTAGATGACATATGGGGAGTGACGTATGATGTGTGTATGAATCAGTGCTGCTCGAGTTGACTGCCTGAACTAGTTCGCAGGCATCGCTCTTTTTACGACAAGATAAACCCATTTCCCGGAACTATAAACACCTTCCGCCTGTCTCCACGTTTTAATATTCAAAGCTAATTGCGCAAATCTAACACAAAAGTTGATAAATGAATCAATCAGCACTGTGTAAGTAAGAAATCGAAACTTCTTTCCCACCCTAGTTCATAATGTGCCCCTCGACGTATACAAGATAAGCTGGAGAGCCAATGGCCAATGCAACCCAACCTTAGCTGTTACAGGCTTCCATCCATCGTCCGTACTTTCAGAAGGGAAAACAGGTAATTTTCCTTGTTTGTTACTGTGATATAGGGGCGTCCCAATAAACAACCTGACAATAACCATGATATTTAAAAATAAAATTCTGATATGTTAGTTTTTATAGACTGCTTACACAGTACAAACAAGCCTATTAACTTAACAACCCAAACTGTAACCCTATCTACCAAAAGAAACTTTAAACACCTGTTTTCACACGTTTCAATATTCAAAACTCTCTCTGCAAAACATACACTTACGTAGCCAAGTAAATCATTCATAGCATTGTGTTTTCAGAAAACACATGCTCTCAAAATATCTAACTCAAGTCATCACGACCTAAACTCAAGTACCAAACCTTTCTCCACATGTAAACACTAAGCCTCAAAATTGTTGACACACCAGTCACAACTGCACATGTCAATAAACAGGGCCTTGAGGCCTGTTCCAATCCAATCTATACAACAAAATGATACTTAGAATGTGAAATGCAGAACTTGCATGAAAACAGAGAGGAAGAGGAAAACAACAACAAAGACAAAACTTTGTATCACCCTTGTTCATCATGTGCTCTTACATGAGCAGCTGGACAATCATTGCATCCCAAGCGGAACTGTATCCACTGTCCATACTTTCACTAGGGAAAACTGGTCATTTGCCTTGTTGTTACCAAGATACATGTAATGTTGTAGTGCATATAGATTGAATCCCTTCACTCAGTGTAGTTTTTACTGTATCACAGTGATGAATGACCAAAGGCCAGTAACAGAGAGGGTCCATCTATTGGAGGAAGGCACAGACTTCAGAGCTGAGCAGGGACTGCCCTTGTGAATATAGTGATTATAGTAACAATAACCCCATTAGTTTGAGGGAAATTTAGACCCGATTAGTTAAAGACCAGATAGTCTTCCAATGAACTGACAGCATCAGCATTTCCACCAATGATGGACGCCAGGGGTGATGTGTCTGTGGAGTTTATTGAAGAAGGTGGGTGGGTTGAAGAAGGCACGCAAAGGTGTTTTCCCACGCTGCCTGTCAAGACCAAACAAAATTTGTGATGAGACATTATGCTCTGACCCAGACCTGAGACAAGATGATGCTGATGCTCAGTAAACTTTATTGAGTTTCCTCTGGCAATTGGGTATTCATGTACAGTCATGTAGTGTGTGTTAATGATAGATTGTGTGTGAGGACAGTTTTGAAGTTGAGTTTTGGCGCCCTATGTACAAGGCTGTTGCCGCAGCGGCCCAGGTTCAAGTCCAGCCTGTAGCCCTTTGCTGCATGTTATCCCCCCTCTCTTTCTCCCCCTTTCATGCATGCCTGTCCTGTCCATTACAGGCAAAAATGCCCCAAAAAATATCTAAAAAATAAAAAAATAGGCAAATCACAAAAGGCTGAAACAGCCATCAACGAAAAAAAATCCCCTAATGGGGATCCATTTCTGTAAAATGTAAATAGATAGTAATACAAGAGTAATGCCAAAAAGTGCTTTTTGACAAAAAAATGTTGAAGGGGGATATTAGTGTGAGTGTCATGAAACTCCAATTTATGTGGAATCTAGAGAACTTTTTGGTAAACTATTGCACAACATTTAGAAAAAGGAAGTTGTTTTAATGCTGACAGTCTGGTTTTCTCTGTAAGCAAATGTGAACTTCACAGGAACTGACTGCAACTTGTGTAAATACTCAGAATCATTACATTTTCCTCTGGACGTGGATTAGTGTTAAGTGTGTTTCGTGGAATTTCTTGTTCAATGGGTGCTATGGTAACACTCAGCACTTGAGCTGCATTTTAGCTATAATGAAGAGTCAGCTGAACAACTCTGTGGTAAATCAGGTTGACAGCAAGTAAGAAAATATGACACAAAGACACATGTTTATATTATCACCTAAGAAAGGAAGTTATCGAGCTTTATTCCTATCTTTATTCAAGACAGTGGTCTATCAGTTTGAGAGCATTATTTATTGATTTCACGTTCAAAAACCCTGCCCTTGCACTCAAATAGCCTCTGCTTGCGCTTGGATCTTCTCTGTTTCTGCTCAAACTGTGTGCTCGCACTCAGATACCATGTTGCTTGCACAGATTTCCTGCTCGAGCTTCGGCTTTTCTCCTCGCGCTCAAACTGTTTCTGTGCGCTCGCGGAATTTCTGCTCTCAGATTTCTGCCTTGCGCCTGGACACAACAACAACCCTGTCAAAATCCTCCAACCAATAAAATGCCAGATTTACTGTTGACCAATGAAATGATCCCTGCCTTCTTGTGGGCACGCTTGCTTTAGTTTTAGAGCGTCCCGCCCCGGTGGGTACTCTTTAACCAGGTTCATCCACTCCCGCCCTCCAGGGCTTTATTAAATGTTCTTCCCTTGCTTTCTTTGCCACTTTTGGAATAAAGGGACTGTTAATTTACACGCTTGTGCCATACGTATATATATATATATATATATATATATGTA
>NC_065526.1:22817447-22930910 GCF_006386435.1 Epinephelus moara
GGATATTTTCCCCAAAATTACATTTGAATTAAATTATGAGTGGTCGTCAGGAGAGGACGAGGAAAAGGAAAGCCAGGACTCTTCTGTGCAGACCTCCAGGTGTGTTTGAATCCATGCTAACATCCAGGTTTGCCAACGTTTCATCAGCCGAACTGGACGAAGCTACACAGCTGCAGATCAATGTAAATACAAAGTAGCTTGTGAGTTCGTGGCGTGTGTGCCGCGTTGCCTGGCAACAGACTGGGGGAACTGTTGGTTTTTTTCGCGGAGCTACATAACATACTTAAATAATTCATTTAATGACCTTTTGTTAACATTTCCTTACTCAGCATTGGTCTTTAAGCTGTTGTTGAACTTGTATAAAAGCAATATGACACTCCAGGTCGTGACGTTGTACTGTATATCGTCACGGCTGTAATTGTCTTCTGCGTGGATGAACCCAGTTAAAGATTACCCGCCCGGATGGGACACTCTAAAACTAAAGCTAGCACGCCCACAAGGTATGGTCAGTGTGCGAGCCACATGGTATCTGAGTGTGAGCACACAGTTTGAGCAGAAACAGAGTAGATCCAAGCGCAAGCAGAAGCTATTTGAGTGCGAGCGCAGGGTTTTTGAACATGAAATCAATAAATAATGCTCTCAAACTGATAGATCACTCTCTTAAATAAAGATAGGGATAAAGCTCCATAGGAAGTGCTCTAACACTTTGATTAAAGTAGTGATATTTTTAGTAATAATGATATGATGTTGACACACTGACTTGACCACTCCTTCAGTGATGAGTAATACTAGTACTGTAAGTGACTTACTGTGGGAGGGTTTCCGCTTCTAATGTCTACTAACACCACAGCAATACAAAAAATAGTTCATCTTACAACTTAAGGATACAATTGTTTTAAATGAGCTTACTCAGACATTTACATGGAAATAAAAGCAGAATAGGCAGAATAAGGCTGCTGTTCAACAGTTTGGAACCGCCTGCCACAAAAGCCAAATTGAGTACATTTAGATGATGGAGAGGACTAATCTATATTTTTTAATGGTCTTTAATGCTTTTAGGTTTTAGAAATTCCTATTTATTAATAGATGTTATTTTGTATTAAGAGTTTGCAAAAAATGTCGTGCTTTGTTTATGGAAAGCAGAACTCTGTACAATGATTCAACCAGACTGACAAATGAAAGGGCAGACAGAGGAAAAGAGGATACCTTTGAGCAGCAATTCCATGGAAAGATTCTGAATAGAAGAAGTCCCCAGTGATTGGTTGCGTTAGAAGCTTAACATCAAAGTCTGTGCAGATTTAAACAGAAACAGGTTTCTGATTGTGTCATGTGCACAATAATGTCTGTAACAAGCTGGAATTAACAGACGTGTTGTTTTAACAAAGCTGTTCTTCAAACTTTACTATAGAAATAGAAGGCTGGTCTAAGGTTAGCACTATTGGAATCGGATCAGGACATATCAGGTGAATATACTATGGACTGACAAATCAGTTTAAACCTATTCAATCTAACCACTGTGTAGACTGCAGAGGGCCTGCAGAAAAGAACCTTTTCAAAATATTTTGTGCCCAATTGAGTAATACTTTATTATAACCATCATTAATAAATGGTTTATTATTACTTACTTAACAATGCATGTGTGCATGAGTGTGTGAATGAATGAGTGTGTGAATGAGTGAGTAAGGGGTGCATCCATGCGAAATACAGTGCGCTGTGTAGCTGTACTGGATTTTTTAGTAATGGAATTATTCAAGTTACTCAACGACTCGTTTCAGCCATAATTTTATTGTTGCACATATAACATTTTCTTTTGCTGAATTAAGTATGGGCGGCACTGTGGTACAGTGGTTAGCATTGTCTCCTCACAGCAAGAGGGTTCCTGGTTTGAACCTGTTCGAATCTCGGTGTTTGCTTGTTTTTCCCATGTCAGCATGAATTTTTCTCTGGGTACTCCAGATTCCTCCCACAGTCCAAAGACATGCACATTAGGTTAGTTCCTGACTGTGAATTGGCCGTAGGTGTGAAGGTGTGAATGTGAGCATGAATGGTTCTGTCTCTATATGTTAACCCTGTGATAGTCTGGCGACCTGTCCGGGATGTACCCCCCCAGTGACTACCAACAGGATAAGCAGTTATGGAAAATGAATGATTTTTTTATCTTTTTATTTTTTTTAATTTAACCTTTATTTTACCAGGAAATAGTCCCATTCAGTACTCAAATAGTCCTTAATCCTACTTTTCAAATGTTCCATATATGGCAGGTAATCCATTTTAAAATGTCTCTGTAACTCACACCAGGACGAGGGTGCGAATACTTTAAAGGCACTTTCACCAAAGACAGTCCGTGTTCGACGAACGACATACATACTTTGTCCATCTGACCGAAGATTACAGCTCCTGGCGACTTTAGGAATCCAGAGAGAACATAAATAAGAAGGCAAATCACGCAATATAACCTTATAAAGACAAATGTACCAATGTTCCAATCTACGATTGTGCAAAGAAGGCCAACCAAAACTCTCATATAAGCTGCAGTGACGAGTACGAAAACCAGAATCAGTTACAAATCTTAATGCTGCATGATACACTGAATCCAGCAATTTTCAGAGAAGATATATTTGCATGCATGTATAAAATGTCACTGTAGTCAAGTATTGATAGAAATGTTGCTTGTATAAGTCTTTTTCTCACACTAAAGGAGAAACAACATTTGTTTCTGAAATAGAAACCCAACTTAACCCTGATTTTTTTTCATAAGACACTCAATGTGATGTTTAAAAGACAAATTTTCTTCTAAGAAAAATCCCAGATATTTGTAGACTGATACTCGTTCAGTCACTTTGTCATATAGCGTAACAATCTGACAAACTTCATCATCTGTATTCTTTGACTTCGAAAAGCACATCATTTTAGTTTTGTCAGAACTGAAAATATATTACGCATTTCTTAATGGTTAATTATTGATTTGTAAACTGTATATAAACATCATTTGGATGATGATTTAACTTCAGTGTTAAGTGGTTACTAAATACTGTGTAGTGCATCTACATGTATAAACATTGCAGCTTAATAATGGCCACCCAAATAATGTTTATAGATGCGTTACGCAGTATTTATCAACCATTGAACAAAGTATTATAATCATCAGTTACAACTTCATAATAGCTATCCAAATAATGTTTATAGACACTTTATAAACCAATTATTACAGATTAACAAATACTTTAATGTGTGCAACAATAAAAATATTGCATTACTAATAATTAGTAATAACTATCAAATATTTAATTGTTTGTTTGCAGTAAAATAATCAATAATCAATTTCCCATTTATTTATAATGGTTATTATGAAGTTTTACTTTACATACCACTGCAGAACACAGTTCGAGACCAACAGACAACAAAACTGGTTTTGTTTGAGCAACGTGTTTTTCCAGCAGCTTTTTAGTCACCAAACGCGAGTGTGTTACAGCGGGGTTGTGCTGTCACTAAAACATAACCACAGTATATTACTTCATAGATATATTTGTTTACCTTGATTGATATGGATCAAACATAGGGATGGAAGAGGACAGGAGACCTTGGGGAGGAACAGATGAGGAGATAAAGAGAGGAGACAAGTAGAGTAAAGTGTAAAGATGAGGGCAGGGTCCTAAAAAGCTTCCAACCACACAAAGTCTGGAAGGGAATTCTGCAAGCTTTGTCACCAAATAATAGTAATAAATCAATACATATATTGAAAACAATGTCTGCATTTTCTACAGTACCATGGTCCTTTAACAGGTCATGGGAAGTGACTGAACTGTACATTGCTGCCACAGCAAATCTTTCATTCTATAGGACACACTGTGTGTGTCGTTTGTTCTGACAGTTAATAGTAAGAACCGGTTTGATGATGAATCAATGTAGTGTTCCGGTTACAAAAAGAGGAAATGGTTTCTGGGAATCTGTGTAGTGAACTGTGAGACACCGGTGACGAATCATGAGTCCAGAGATTGAGAGTCTTGTGTGAGTCCTGGGGACAAAGGTTAGCCAGTGACAGTTGAACAAGTTGCTGCAGACAGCACAATTTGTTTCAAGCATTTCCTCCTAATGCCTCACCTTTATCCTCTTTATTCATAGCCATTATGTAGTTGGTTTTGTTGTTTTCTTCTAAGGTTAGTGCATCAACTTTTAAAAGCAATTGATAAGCAAAAGCATCACATTTCATAACGTTTTATTCTCATTGCCCCTTAGGTTCAGTCGGTTGCTGGTTTGCTGCACTGTTTCCTTTAATCAGTACAAAACCAGGCCTAAACAAGCACTGATTATACTGTAAGGTTAATAGTTCAACCCTGTATGTATCTGCACCTATAGCTATGTGATTTTTTGTGGCTTTTACAGTCTTTTGCTGAGCTTTTGACAAATAACCAATTGCATGATGACAATGCAAAGTGATATTTAGGATACAGTATACATAGGGAATGTTAAGAATGAGTTAGTACATGTAATTAACACGTCTATGGCCAATTAGTCGTTTTTCTGGATAGTTTTTATTTGGGATTATTTTTTTATTTCTTCAACCACTCTTTAAGAGTTTCTGACCTCTTTGTGATGCCTGCATCATTCTTCCAAAATACCCAAGGATAGGGCTTGGGACAGCTGCTGTTTTCTTCTGCATCACAGGTTTTTACAATTGCTAACAAGCATTATCTATTCCTCAGAGTTTCCTTTACCACAGCAACACAACCTTATCACACAATTAGCCAAATGGTTCATTCTCTGCTCAAAACCACGTTTTGTTTATTAAATATCAAAAAGCAAAAAAAAACAAACCTTCCTACATGCACTTACTCTATCAAATATCAATGTCAAATCATTTTTTCAAACACTAACATATTTTCTATCCAAGAGGAACATGTAATCAATTATAGACCAACAGCTTTCAAAATACTAACAAGTGATAAGAAAAACTACATTATCATGTTGTATTTCTATAATATACTATATAAAATCCATTGTTTTTTATCATTCCTTTTCTTTTTTACTGTAATCCGCTCTAAATTGTTTGGTTGAGTCTCAAAAGTGTGTATTTTTTTGGTAACATACTATCTTAAAGTGAAAGCATCTTTAAAACTTTATTAGCAATAGAAATTTCAGCCATGAACAACAAAAAAATCCAACATACATGGCCTTGGTTTCCGAAAAGAAAGGGGGGGAAATGCACAGATTTAGACAGTCCTGGTCCAGCTACTCCTCTGCCTGGTTCTCTTTGTCTCCCTTGATCAGATACTGCATTAATATTTCTCTTTCTTCTCCTCTGTGTTTTTCTGCATCCACATTAGACAAAATTAATCCAAAAAGTCCCCTTTTGACTGTACCCATGCGATTTACAGAACTTAAAGGCATGGCTACTTTTCTGATTGAGATTTGAATCAGCTTTGGTTGGGCTATTTTACACAACTTACAGTAAATCAGCTGTTTCTCAATGTTTCAGTGTTTGTTCATTTAAAAATGCATGTCAGCTCTTTCAGTCAAGCTTTTACAGTTTCTGTTGTTGCAGAGGTACTGTAGAGGCTTTGTATTGTATTTAAGGTTTGAACAGTCAGTTTTCATTTATGGCTTTCTCTGTGCACTTGTAAATAAGACAGGGAAGATCCATACTTTCAGTGTAGGATAAGCTTGTATGTAAGGACGATTGAAGCATTTTATAAATGCGTTACCTGACTGCAATTATTGTATTAACTGTATGGCCCACAACAGAAGGATGTGCCAATGTTAAGACTTTTACAAACTTGATCACATATTGAACAAAAGGAAGTTAGTGATTGTAAAAAAAAAATGGTAGCCTAATTTAATAAGGTGTTTAGACATGCAGTTTTCAGATTTTCAGTGGATGATTGTCAGTGTTTAAACATGTGCAAGGTCCACATACGAGAGCAGTTGCTGTAGACTGCTGGTTCCCAGACTGATGATCCTGACCCCCACTAGGGGCACCAAAGCGTCATGGATGGTTACAAGGCCTTCTTGACTTTAACGGGTGCAAACAAAAATGCTTTGAAGAATATACATACAGGATGCCTTCATCTCCGCATTTCATTCATTTCTGTGAAGAAACTAAATGAATGTGCTATTTTTAAAGCTTGGATTAATATTTGAAGGTATAAACGAAAAAAAAAAATCTCACAGGATAAGAGCACAGTGAAGACCTGAACACAAGCTATATTCACAGAGCCCTCCATCTCTCCTAAACAGCCTCATCTTGCGATAGAAAAGCACAGTTACAACAACCAAAGAGCTAATAGAACAATGCCCAAGTGTCAGTGAGAGGAAAACACTGAATACGTAGGGGAAAAAAAGATATAGTAAACACACATTCACACAGGTTTACAAATGTGTAAAGTGTGAATGTGTATAACCGACTCTCAGTGAAAATAAGGGGGACTCTCAAAAAGTTGTAATACTCCTCAAACAACAAAAGCGCAGTAGGAAAAAACAGACATTTTTGTTTGGAAAAAAACCCCCCTCAAAACTAGGCAATGTAGCAGCAATGTCGAGACAAATGTTCACAGTTCTGCTATAAATGTGTCATTAAATTACAAACTGAGTGCACAGCAGAAAAGGTGCCTTAAGTTTGGCACGCCAATGCATTGGCTAGAAGTGTTAATGGTTTCAGAGATAAATGAATCAATGTAAGTGTTTAAGCATTCAGAGAAAAATACATTTGTATGATTGTTAAAAACAAACAGACAGAAAGAACTTGTCTCTGATGTAGTTTTTTACAGGAAGCAATCTTTTTAAAGTTCATCCAAATCACTCATTTTACACTAACTTCCTGTAGTAATTAACCTTTCGCAAAGCCTCACCCCTTTGTGACGGTCCGGCAAGCTGTCAGAGTAAGCATAGAGCCCACACTGTAAATAATTTTGAAATATTATCATATTTTTGGAAAAATGAAATGGTGATTCCAGAGAGAAGCAGACAGAGCGGTCTACAGTCTGTGTTTGAAGGATGTATCCAGGATGTCAAACTGACTCAGCAGCAACAACAGTTTAAAAAGACAAAGATAGTTAGAAGCTAAAGCCGAACTATAGGCTACAGATCACAGTGTAAAAGTGAACCATCACATGACTGCTGATCGCCGCAGAGGACAATGAATATAAAGGGAAACTTTGACAATATTGAACCAGCTGTGTGGCATTGCGGTATGTGCAGATGAACAGCTTCACCCTTGTGCCACTGCCAGCACCCGGTCAATGCTGCCAGACGGGTGGGGATCTCCAGGGGAAGTCAAACACCGTTCGTCTGCGCACAATGCGATGACACACAGCTGTTTGAATATCAGCAAAGTTTCCCTGCTTCCCTTCACTGGTTCCTGTACAGCAGGGTCGGTCTTTGTTTCACTGTTATAATCATTAAAAAGCAAAAGCAGCATGTGTATACATTCAGTAGGCTATATCTTCAGTAGCTAGCTAGCTAACCCTACACTTTTCAGGGTCTGATTTTGGTTTTGGAACAGGGAAGAAACGTATATCTTTTTCCAACCTCTCCAGGTAACGAGTGTCATTAATACACGACGTGCCCCAGGCACAACATTTAGCTCCAAATCCACAAAACCAGCCTGAAAATGAAGGAATTCTGAAACGACTGCATTAGAGTCAATGGAGCACAGCCGAGTCGTTGTCGGTACCTGGTCTGAGGCAGCCCGATGCTGCGTTATGATTGGCCAGTCTGCATCCAGGGGTGGAACTTAGCAAAGGGTCAATTGCGCTCAATATGTAAGTTAATAATTGTACAGTTTATCACTTGTTCTGTTATTGATATGCATTAAATATTATATGAAATATCCATAAAATATGTAACTTAGTCAGGGGTCACCAGTTTATTCAGTAATGTAAGAGTGGTTCCTTAAGGAAAAAGTTCTAGACTTCAAAAAGAGTCCAAGACTTTCAAGTTCTCCATAACTAAACAGATTTCATACCTCATTAATAATAAATCATATGTGCACAGTGACTTATTGAGTACAAGCACACAAGATAATAAAAGTATGCAAGACTATAGAGCTAACAGAAACACTACCACTTTTTTTAACAGCTAGGAAGGGAGGATGATGGGAAATGATTTGATCCTTTGTGATATTTTATTCATTAAATTACAATTTATTGTTTAGTGCCAAGTTTAATATTCATTTAACAGTAACAGGCGGTGAGATTTTTTTTTTTACACATTTCAAGAGTGCAAGCAATAAACACCATCTAGTAAGCATAACATGTAACAATTATATACAGTCAATCATAGATAAAAGACAAAATCAAATAACAATCATTCCCATTGAGACATCCTAGAGCCTAAATTATTCTGTTCCACGAGGTCAGACATTGCCAACTTCATTGAAACTCACACTAAGTGACATATTGTTAAATAACTGAATATATATACCGAATATAGTAAACACAAACAACAAAACAAAGCAAAAACGCTAATGAAGCATCAACGCGTAATACATCAGTCTGGGATATAGTACAGTATAGTGCATGTCCCACTAGATTCTGCTCCTTTATAAATCACAGAGTTATAATAGGCTCGGGGTTTTCTACTTCTGCGTTCTCTATCAGTTTGTTGGTGTCAACCACATCAGGCTGGGATCGTTCACTGTAGAGCGGATTTTCAAAGGTGGGTAATGGTTGTGGAGACTTCTTGTAGAGGTAGAATGCAACGACTATCAGTACAGAAGTGATAATAATGATCATCACAACTATCAAACTGGTGTGGACACGACTGCGAGGATCTTGACCTTTCTGGGGATCTGCATGAAATTCATCAAGTAGATACTGATCAGTCAAAACAATTCAAAACTGAATTGAACTTTGAATATAATTTTCCTTTTAATGTTATTTCACTACATAGTTTCTGATAACTGTCAATGGTGCATTACATGTCACTTGTTTTTCAAATAATATTATTATGACATAAATACAATATGACATAACTTAAGGAAACAAAAAGGTGTAACTTACCAGTTTTTGATCCAGAATCTCCAGGCATCACTGTTGGGAAAAGAGGGGGAAAATGCTCAGATAACTGATCGCTTTTAAAGAACAGAAATGTATCATGTCCACCTCCACCCCGCGTCCACGTCTACAGCACAAATCATATAGATGTAGAATAATCATACCTTTTTCTTTTTCAATTTTCTTAGCTTTTTACGAAAATGGACTTCTAGCAGAGTCTTAAGTATGGGTCCCTCTTACTCAAGGATTTTTTTTGAAAAGGCTACATGTGTGAGAGGTGCCTATAAGAACACCATACATGGGAATGCTGATCTTACCTTTGGGTGTTTCACAGACATATGCTCTGTCGTGCCATCTGCGACCTGTCCTCCAAGCCCCATCTGAGGCTCCGATCTCTCCATAGTCATCATCAGGCTCATCTTCAGCCCAGTTAGTGTAGTCCATGACTGTTTTATCCAACCACTTCCATGTCCCTAGAGCCGAACAGAGACTTAATGTTTTACATATTTCACTTTGATAGTTTGTCATATCACCACTTAGTATCATTATGTATGTATAATTTGCCCCACGTGTGCTGTGGCAGCCATGTCACATGAAAAGTGAACAAAGGAACAAACAATTAAAAAGAAATAGTGAATTTTTGTTACACATATTTTCTTAAATGAGTTATTTTTATTCCAATTTTTGGGGGTTTGTTTCACGTCATCAGCAGGGAAACTTATTGCAGGACAGTTTGTTTTTATGTGCACAAGGATAACATGTTACACGTTCCTGCAATTGGTTTCACTTTATTCCGACCAACAGGTGGTGGTACTGTGCGAAACCATATTGTATACTTACAAAACAAACTAAAATAAAATTTAAAATATACAGTAAAGGTCTTTAGTTTGGTCTTTGTCAACACAACAAGCATCAGGAGGTAGTGGTGCATGTTTATTAAGACTGGGATGTTTACATTAACATGGGTCAATTGGCTTTACGAAATGTTGTGTTTGAATTTTAACACCTTCTTAGAACTTCTAAAGTCTTGCCCCCAAAAAATACCCTCCATTTTTAAAGAATAAAAACTAAACTGAAGCAAGCAAACCCGCAAGCTAACTGAAACTGAACTGAATTGAAATTTAAAGTTAACAAAGAAATAAAAAAAAATAATGAAAAACACAAACACATAATGACTCTAGTGCAAAAGGAGACGGCTAGCTAACAAACGCGGATGTAAACAAAGCAGGTTTCGATGGGTTCCAGTGTTGGCTTTGTAAATGTTTTATGAGGACGGAGATGTAATCAACAGGTCTGTTTGATCCGGAGGATACACACAGGGTGTTCTTGTGAGAAACAGTGAAGGTAAACAAAAGAAGTCCACAGGGCACCTTATAAGTACAGTTTTTACTGGAAAGAAATTTTAATGCAGGGGAAAAGAGTGTGATCATACCTTTATGAGTTTTATACAGGCCGATCCAGAAACTGCTGTGGCTATCTTGAAATATTTCCACATTGCTTTTGATGAACTGTTGCTCTGCAGGATCCTCAATGCTAGCCAGGATTCCACCTTCACAACAAAAACAGTCAGGTTGTAACGACTACAAAGCACTTATTACTAGTAACCGTAAATCAATTTTTACTGACATCAGTTAACATCATACCATACACTCGATCTACATAGATCTAAAATTGTCCAATTTTCTCTGCAGAGTGTCTCTTACCATGTCGGACACAGCTGCTAGCTGCATCTGCCCATTCAATTTCCTCTGTTGCAAACAAATAACAATGACCCTTAAATGGCGTCCAGGTAAAACTCTGGTGGTACTCCTCATTCGTCTCTTCAGGGCAAACCCCTGGGAAGGTGGTTGACTCTGTTGGTGGCACATCTGTGTGACAGAGACAGTGATGAGGGGGTCAGCTAATTATGAATTATTCGATACAGTGAACTTAAAACCTTTATGTAGTGTCATTGTAATAACCAGCTCTGATACAGATCCTGAATTAAGGCTGTAGCACTGTGTCTGAATATACTGACTTTGTCGGTAATCGTGGATTTCTTTAAAGAAGCTGTATACGACATTCAGAGCATATGTGTGATTAAGAGTCTGAACTGGGATTGACTGCACGTGACTCTCACAAAAAGAGGTGGCTGAGCCAACAGCTAAGGGTACTAACAGTACAAACATTGCTATCAGCAACAGCGTTGACGGAGCTGACGGTGTCACTATGGAGAGGACCAGAGGGTTGAGCACAATGCTTTTGTGCCGCTGCTGTTCCACCACCATCAGTCCAGATCTTGTTATCAGCAATAACACCCTCATGAGTGCAGTACAGAGTGCCATAGCTGAAACAGAAATCCCATTAGTCCACTCTATTTTTACACAGCAAATAGTGGTTTGCTGCTATATCAATGCTCTGAATGTTGCAAAGGCTTACAGCTCCTCTAATCACAAACTCACATCAAGGTAAGTATTAAGTCACAAAACCACATCTTAACTAATAGAGTGTGGGCAACTGAATTTGATAAAACAAAACTGATGTATTCTTTTCAGTGAAAACCATGTTTCTGCAAATTTGGTGATGTTTTTTTTTATGATTAAGAGGTGATGTTTTTTTTTACGATTTAGAGAAGGATTATCTTGAAACTACATTGTTAAAAAGCCAAAAACAGAGCGTGTTTTCTGAGCTCATGGACAAGTAACATGTTTTGGAAATACATGGTTTTTACAGGACAACAAAGACTATTAGACTGTAAACTGTTGCAGTATGGATTCAGTGCCAGCAATGAGGGCAGTGCTGCAGTTGCTGCCCTCTGATGGACTTCTGCACTGCACTGCACTGCAGTGACAGCTATTAAAGGAAGGCAACCCTCACATAAGAGGCTATTGGCTGATTTAACTCCAGCTACTCCCGCTCCCCTCCTTTTATTCCCCTTGGGCCTAACCGCCACACCTACTGGTCTGCCACCAGTGTAACACTCCAACCCACTCTCGTGCACCTTAAGGCTTTTACGTTATTGATTATTACTGTTGGACATTTGACCTTCTGACTCCACATAAACTACACGGCCACTGCTGTTTTGTCTTCAATTATTATTATTACTTTCTTAATCCCCCTGAGGGGAAATTCAATTTTTTCACTCTTTTGTCATTAACACACAGGTCTGAAAGACACACACATGCACAAACAGGACCTATACATGCACAAAGTGGAGAGATGTCAGGGTGAGGGGGCTGCCTTGGTCAGGCGCCCCAAGCGGTTGGGGGGGTTTGGTGCCTTGCTCAAGGGCACCTCGGCCAAGGAGGTGAACTGGCACCTCTCTAGCTACCAGTCCACGCTCCATATTTGGTCTGGATGGGGACTTGAACTGGCGACCCTTCTGTTCCCTCCGGAGCTACTGTCCTCATATGCACTGTTATACATTTCTTTTTACTATGCTCACCACACAAATTGCCCCACAGGAATAAATACAAATTTTTGAATTGAATTTATAGGCCGACATATACACAGATGCCAATATATCTGCAATAAGATAATAATGGCTCGTAAATATCAAGAAATTGCAGCACAGAAATGCCTAACTTTCTCTGTGATACACCTCCACGCAAATGTATTTCCTTATATAGAGAAATGGAGGTGTAGCAGTATGCTGATTGCAAATAGCGTGCATGCGCCAGTTAATTTAGAATGATTTTACTGACTAACATATGTATGGTGGTAAAGACAAAATCAGACAGTGCTCACACATCATGAATTTTGTGTGTGCACTCATTTTGTGTGCAAATTAAGGTCATTTCTATGTAAATATTAGTGAATGAGGCCCATTGGGCTCACTTTGATAGTGAATTAAATACTAAAAACTATTGACCACTAACAACTCGCCAATTTCTACAGGGACCGCCTGGAACTCCCTCAAAGCCCTTGTTGAAAACCACTGCACTAGAGAGTACAAGTGAAACGTCTCGCTTAGTATGTACCTTGGTCACAATTCTTTATTAGCACAAATCTACGGGATTCGTACCAACATTGTTGTTTATGCTAAAAGTAATTACTATCGGCCAATTAATCATTATCAGAATCAGTTCAAAAACCCACCAAGGTTGACACTCGGCATGACTGACGGACTGTATTCATTTATGTTACATACTAATGATAGTACCTGTAGTTTGCATGCAAACACTGTTCATGGTCTGATTGCAGAAAGCAGTCTTCCATTTTCCATCCACGTCCAGGTACACACATGGTTTGTCTCTGCTTGGTTCACCTTCACCCCAGCCAGCAGCATTCAGGTGCCAGCCATCAACGTACCTAAAATACCCTGCTGTCTGATAGCAGGAATGGATCAAAGGGACATTTTAAATCAGCATGCACTGTAAATGGCTATTTAAAATGTCTTTCTTTGCTAAAAGGATTCAATAAATATTCACTTTTACATAACACCCCTGGTGTTACAAGTAGATGATCAGCTGCATTGTGAAGGTTAGGAACTAGCTTATAGAAGTTTTTGTTCTACAGTGCAGTAACTTTAGGTGGTCGCAGCCCTGTACCTGCTGTTTGTTCAGTCCAATCCAAAGAGGAGTTTTGAGATTCATAGCAAGCAGCTCGACATAGGCCTGCGTCCACTCATTTCGCAGACTAGCCAGGTTGGCCTTTTCACTTTGACATTGTTTCTTGGCATCATCCCAGGTCAGATTTTTCGTCACAACCTTGATGCTGTCATTTGCCAGAGTTACATAGATGTTTGAAACTGCTGGCTCTGGTTGAGGCTGGATATTTGGGTCTGTGAATAAAATGAGAGATGATATCAGTTTTATTTTTCATTGTCAGAGACATCATTTTTGTCACAAGAACTAAAGGTAATTATGTAAGATTTAGCCTATTATTTACACGTTCAATCTTTATTTTACTGCCACAGGTTTCCAAACCACTGTGTGTATGCATGCATATTTTTTGTAAACCAAGAATACTCAACTACGTGGAATACAAACATATGCTTGGGCAAAATGGTGCTGTACATGTGAAGGCCAGGAGGGCCCCCTTGACACTTTGAGCACTTGGGCCTGAACCTAGTAGGCCCGTTTAGAAATTCATCCATATTGCTATGTAAAGATATAGTGGAGTAATGGCATCCTGAGCAGAAAATGGAGTCACGCTACCTCTATGTGTGTTGTAATCCAAGCTTCTCTCTTTGTTGTTGTGGAAGCCATGCTTGCATGTCAGTGTATGCGAGTCCCTGTGAGTGTATCCTACTGGTGCGCTCATTGCCACTACTCTGCACTGTGCTCGTAAGGCAGTTACTGCTGACACTGAGGCAGTGTCGTTAGAGAAGCATAGCACCCACTCCCTGCTTCCCCTCAGGTTAACAGTGTTAGCTCTGTCAGCAGTGTTGCTGTTATTTTTGCTGTTTATTGAGTTAATACCGTTGTAGCTAGCCGCTGACTGCGCAGTCTATCCCACCCGAGACTAGTCTGAACCATAGAAACTCTTTGAATGTCACATACAGCTCTTTTAACGTAAGACACACGTACTGTACTTAAACAAGATATTGCATGATTGACTTTTAATCCTAATACAATTTCTGAAAGAGAGAAATGATGAACTCACCAAGATTTCGAAGACAGACAAATCCATTAGTGTCATTGCAGGACTTAACTATCCATTTACCAGTGCCAAGGGTAGGATTGCTGGTCATCACAACACAGTCTTCCTGTTGAAGGACATTGGGAATGGTTCGGATTTCAAAATCTTATCAGTATGAAATAAAAAAATAAAAACCAGTGCTGTCTTGTTTAAACTTGAAGTGGTCTTGATTGTCTTGATGACTAAAGGAATTTTTTAAAACAATCTATCGCACGTTGTTTAAAGTGCATGGCTCAAGTGCATTTTGGGTGTGTCCAACCACTTTTGCTGGTTAAACTGAACATAGTCTGGGTGCAAAGTAAGACACAAGAGGCGTAGGGGTTGTATTTAGTCCCTTCATTAATTATAGGTGTATTTTTGGTGTGTCATGAATTCAACCAATCAGATCAATTATCTCCCATTCCCGTTTAAAAGCCAGAAGTGCCCGTAGATGCTGCACTGCTATTTAAATGGTGGATTCAGCAAATTAGAGAAGCGACTGGTTTTCTGCTGAGAGTAATGTAACAAATATTGTGGGGCATTTAAACAACTAAAATCTGTAGTTCTAAACTTGACAGAGGAAACAGCACTCAGCTTTTACCTACTGAAATAATCAGTGAAGTTATGCTGCTCCTTGTGCATAAATGCGCACAGCATCTTTCTGCATAGGGAGTTGGACTTCAGCTCTGCAACTCTGCTCTGCTCTCTGCTATGTTCACATTTTAGAGAATGTAATTATTAATATTTTCCTCCTTAATGAGGTATTATGTCACCCACCTGCAACCCATCCGACTGTCTCTGTGTGTGTAACAAGCTATGTCTATGTAGGTGCATGTCACTTTCTGAATAATGTACCCTTTAAATAGCAGGAAAATACTGCACTATTGACTTTAGACCAGGTGTTGATTGGTCAATGGTGCAATCTCTTTCTGCTGCCTCAGAATAGTAATACACCAACACTACACCTGACCACACCCCATTTTAAGACCTGCATACCCATGGACATACAGATGAATGCAAGTTCATTTGCTACATATACAATGTGGGTGCTGGCCATAAAAATAACAACTGTCAGTCCGAAACCAGCAAATAAAGGTGCACTATGCTATGCATCACTTTACACCAAGTTTAAGATAGGGCCCCAAGGATTTAAAGTTTGTCAAGAAATTAATTTTATTATATTCTTTTATCAAGACTTAAACTAAAAAATAATGATATTTCACATTAAAGTCTGTCTTGGAAATGTTACCTCATTCCATCTCTGATAAAAGGTCCCAGGACGACGTCGATATTTCTGAAGAGCAGCACAAGATACATGTTTCAAACACTTGTATTTGTAATAAACAGTAACTCAACACCAAGCTTGTGCATTGTGTGAACTTACAGAATAGCCCCAGTTTGTGTATCGCCTTGCTTTGCCATCAGTCCAGTAAAATCCATCTTGTTTTAAGCCATTTAAACCAATCCACAGGTCTGTTGTTGATACTTCAGCCATTACAGTGATCAAAAATGCTGAAATTTTCAAAGTTGGAGTTAAGTTATTTCCATCTTTTATTTCCCTCATTTTTGGCTAAATTTCGAATGTAATGTGGACAAAGGTCTAATTCACAATTACATTACATTCAAATTAGTTTGACAAAACATATTAACACAACTCACTTCTAGCTCTTTCCCAGACATCTTTCAATTCAAATATATTTTTGCCTATTTACATTGTACCCACAGTTATATATGATAATGATCATTATGAGAAAAAATATTTGGTAAAACAGTAGGACAAACCTTGCACACGCCTTGAGGGAATTGAGACTAAATTGCCTCCCATGGTAATGCACTGTCGCCTTGCATCTTCCCAGGTGACCCTCCGGTTAATAACGATACTGTAACACTACAGATAGTGACAGAGAAATGAAAGTGATTTTTCACTCTACAACCAAACACTAGCCCTCTTACACTGAGTTTTGATGACACTGATGTGATCTTCAAAATGTCAGTGTGCTTATTCTTTTACACAACTCTGTATTTAATAGCTACTTCTTTGTGGAAATTCTGAGATCATTTTTTTATTCAGTGTGTGAGGAATACATGACTGTAGCATAAAAGCTATTGATAAATATCAGATTTGTAGCATTGTATCTCATAGTCTTAAATGTATCACTTTTTCTTTAAAACAAATTTTAAATGTTGCGGCAGATGACATTTTAAAATAAAATAAAAATCAAATAAAATCTTTTATTTGCATTTTGCAAAATGACAAAAAGCACATGTGAAACACAGATGCTTTACATCATTAGACATTAGAAATTCACATTGTATGTTGTAATTTTATCCTGTGACATTTTGCATATGTGCTTTTTTGTGTTTTTATTTACTTTTACTTTAAATATAACTTTTAATTATTGCCAAAGATGCATCTATTTGGTACTGGAGGTATTTTAGAGTATAATTAAAGAATACAAAGTATAACTGGATAATGGGATATTAAACTAATTGGCCCTACAAACGTAGCATTGTCTGCAAAGCGAATGTATTGTGATAAATCTTTTGTTTTTTCTTTTTCCATCATGCCACTCCTACATGTAGTGTTTCCAAATTAAACTATGACAAGCCCTCCCTTTTGGGTAGTACCCTAATAGTTGCAACACCTGCATCAGTTAGGGCATGTTATGTGTTTAAAACAGGGCAGTTGGTATGGCATAATATAATTTCAAAAGCTGATTATTTTACTTTAGTGAGATGTTGAATAGCAGTTTTGTAAAACACACCTGAACAAAGTAATTCAATCTCAAGGGCCCTTTAATGAGAGCCACTTTAGATCAGTGCCATGTGACAAAGATTGACTAAATGCTGAAGAAATGACATTTTAAAAAAAAGGTAGTACAAATTTGCACGAGAGATTTTAACAGAAACCTTGAATTCTGACCTTTGAGTCGAATTTGGACCACTTGAGTGGGCAGCCGCCTTTAGGAGGAGGTGGGGGGGCAGCAGTGGTGTTGACAGGTGCTGAGATGCTACGTTTACAAATGAACTGGTGCTCTTGCCCACAATTACATGTGCGCCAGAAGCCTGTAAGTACAACAGAGATACAATGAGTAACATTTCAGCAGCAACATTTTACTTAATCTTATCTTATCCAGAACATCTCGTCTAGAGTAAACTCTTTGTTTAATTTGTCTGTCCTCAGTTTGCTACTACTCACCCATATAATAAGTCATCATAACACAGTTCTCATGAAAGGAATTGGTATCTGGCTGATCTTCATCCCATTTCTGTAACCCCACAGGAGAACCATCCAGCCACCTTAAAGCACACACAGTTCAGTTGAATTGCAATGTGTAAACATGCAAACAATAATCTATCCACATTTGACTTTTTTATCCAACTTTTTGCTGTTTTGCATGGTAAATAAACAGAAGACAAACAAAATATAGAGGTGAAAATAAATGTAGTCTGACAAGTGGGAAAAAAGTACTGTGCTACAAATGTCATATCTAATCTATCAAATATATTAATTATGCTATTCAGGCTGCCAGCCCACCCACTGTAAGGTTTCGTTAACTCTTAAAAATAGTGATGGATGGATGCATGGATGGAGTGTTTAATTAATCTCAGTGGGCAATTTTACTGTTAAAGAAGCTCAGAGTATTAAAGAAGAAAAATATACAATACTTGTCAACAATAACTTGAATTAAAAATGGCAGAATTTATGTTGTACAAATACTCATGTACATGTGTGAGCCAGACATAGTGCAAGTAGTGCTACATTAAATTCAAACTATACTGTAATCAGTAGGCCAAGGAGTTAACGTTCACTGTATTACTGTATGGACTTCATCGATACTCACCAGAATGACCCATCAAGATCCACCTGCATACCCACATAATAGGAACCATAGCTTCTGGAAATCTTTGAACACACACATGGAAATGCACACAAATTTAGTTGTTCTGTCAATATGTGTAAAATTTTAATGAGTCGATTAGCAAACAACAACAACAACAACAAAAAATAACTCCTACCTGTTTCCATAGGAAGGTATTTTCGTCCCTACTGCTGATGGATACCAAGTCACCGTGCCTCCGCTGACAGTACTCTCGAGCATTCTCAAAGGGCATTGATTGTCTGTTAATATAATACTGATTCCCTCTCCACACAAGCCAACCATCTGCAGTGGTGTTGAAGTCTGCAAAGGTCACAGAAACATATTGACAATTTTTGCCTTTTATTTTTAAGTTTCTTTCTGTTACAGTAAAACTTGTACAGCTTACACTTAAATGGGATGTATTATGCTCATTTCAGTTCATACTTGTATTTTGAGTTTCTATGGGGGACATGCTTACATGCTTTAATGTGAAAAACAAACAAAGAAAACAAAAAAAACCCTTTATTTTCTTAATATGTCCCCCCTCCCAAAATTGCCCAGTCTGCGTATATTTGTCAGCGTTTCTGGGTCTTCCGCATCTTGGTGCACATTGGAGATGTTTGTGTTCAGGGCTCTCTGCCAGAAAAGCCCTTTCTGGCAGAAATGTATTCATTATAATCTAAACAATGATTGCTTTTCTAAACTAGTGTTAATTTTCACAGCTATATTAGATTTAGTCTTAGTCTCAGTCTTGGGATGAAAATGCTTATTAAATTTAGTCACATTTTGATCATTTTTATCCTTCATAGTTTTAGTCTAGTTTTAGTTGACAAAAATTCAAAACGGTTTAGTTGATGAAAATTCATGACATTTTTGTCAACTGTTTTCTTTGTTTTTTTCTTTAAACTACTCTGGTAAGGCTAATTTGTGTATCAGAAATTACAGTCACAGTTACAGGTTGTGTAAAACTTCCATTTAGACATTTTTTTCCCCCACAAATACAAATAATTTCTACACACTTACAAACTTGCATTCATCATTTAAGTGTTTGACAGGTTTAAGGGTTGACTTACAAGCAAACAGCTTATCATCAGTTGAAAAGCTCAACATCTCTTAATAACTTTAAGTCAGAATTCTTTCTTAATCTACAACATGTTAGTCTGGAGGTTTGAACTTGTGTCATTTCACAGTGTTGGTGATTAAACTAAACTTTTAGCTGTCCAAAAAAAAAAACCCTTACAACACAGCTACACTCACAGATAACCGAGCCTCCTACCTGCCTGTCAAACAGCAATCAATCCATAAACCTTCTCAAGTCAAGACTGAGTGGAGTCATAATGGGATCAGCTGTGAAGTCCAGCAGCCAGTGGCTGCTTGCTCTGCTGCCATTCAGTGGCTAAGGAGCAGAGCTAGATGGTAACAGCCACTGCTGCAACAAACAAACTCCACAAATCCATTCAGCAGCTCCACCATCCACAGTCGGTCACACACAGTTGATTATTTACTGCTGAATTACAGCTCACAACTTGCATCAACAGCTGATGCTGCTCCTGTGTGAGTGTTTTTACTGGCTAGCGAAGATAATTGCAAGCACGGCGACTCTCAACTTGATGAAACAAAATTAACACTGCTCTAAACCCAACCAAGAAAAGGCTTTCTAGCAGAAACTTCAAAAAACTAAAAACAAACTTCTTCGAACAGCCATCTCAGCGTGATAGGATAATAGCATGATAGGTCCCCTTTAATGTCTGACTAATGAAAGGTTAAACAACATCAGAGTGAACAGGTTTTTATGGTACTAATTAGAAAGGTTAATATTACAGATGCCAAGTGTCTTGTTCTTTTTTGTTTGTTTTGTTTTAAGATTGCGTCTGCTCAAAGAAACAGATGTATGCTCAAACTTCCCAATAAAATCAACTACCTCAGTTAATGAAATGAATGCTCACAGTTTCACAGTTTGTGATTGTGTTGTTTTGGATTTAGGATTTCATTATATTTATTTTTAAAAAGCTGTTTATGACACTTGAATGCATTACTGTGCTTACATTCACTTGGACTTGTTCAGTTCTGGTTGAGCAAAAAACATCTAAAACAGTAAATTGCAACTTTTTTGTGATCATTTTGATACCTGCTCATTTGTACAGTAATCTTAACTGTAGGAAATTTTGAGCACTACTCAAACCCATTAAATAGGGTTAAATGGGACATGTAAGTTGTACCTGATCTAACCAGCTATCACTAGTTTCGTAGTTTGATACATTTTATGTGTGTGTGTGTGTGTGTGTGTGTGTGTGTGTGTGTGTAGTTATACAATGTCAACTTACCTACTGCAGTATTATTTGGAGGTAGTCTTGGAGTCACTCCTGTAAGGACACACGAAAGTGTCAACTTCATGTAAAAAGAAAGCAAACAAATCTGCCATTCTCCCCACTCTGAGTTCATCTCATACTGTGGGATAATGTAAATCAGAGGAGGGGAGCATGGCAGTAGCATCGGCATAGATTTGACTACTCTACTCTTATGATGAGTTACCATGGATAACAGTATCTAGCAAATTGCTGGCCATCGTGAGAGAAATGGGTTTGCATTGATGGTTGTACAATAGGTAAATCTACAAACAATAAGACGTGGAGCACTTCTCTTGGTCATGTGAGTCAATATTTGATAACCTGACCTTACTTGTCCAAAAATTAAATGTTCTTCATGTAAATAAGTATTTGCTTTTTAAGCTTATACAGGTGTACGTCACAGAAAATGCACAAAAAGTTAAAGTGCTGAATTGAATCTTCAACTATTTTGACGGAATTTACATCCCTGGATTGTGTGGGATTTGTAGCCCTTTTTACACATGGGCTGTCAAATTTAAGACAGTGCTGCAGGGTAATAATCTTAAACATTTAGACTGTCAAAATAGACCAGCAGTTACCCAATATCAATCCGGCTAAACATCTGTTTTACCTGCTGGAAACCAAAGACAAAAGTGATGACAAAAGTCCCCCAAAACAAGCAGAAGGTTAATTATGATGAGAATTATGATGTAGTATTTTTCAGCCAAACATCGAACATGATGATTTTATGTACAGGTATATTAACTAAACTTGTCTTTTTACTGCCTCCTAAAATTGAGACTATGTATAAATAGGGATATTGTACACTCTTTCCTTGTGTTGTATATGGAGGTGCAGCAGGTTGGTTTCCTTTCTCTGTGCTTTTAAATGTATGTAGCAGGTGGTGTAGTCTTTTTAATCCTATTGGATGTTAACAGCCCAAATATAGGATAAATAATTTTTGTAATTTTTCAAGTTACATCAACTCTTAAAGCTGGTGTTTGTAACTTTATGAAAATAACTTTTTGTCATATTTGCTGAAACTGTCATTATATTCATACAGTAGTACATGAGATGGATAATCTGCGAAAGATCTGCCTCCTTGTAGAACTTCTAATTTGCATTTGAGAATCCACCGCAGCTGAACAGAAACAACCAGTCAGAGCCAAGGAGTCTCTAATGCAGTTGTCAATCATGCTAATCACTGATGTAAAATGAGAAAGTTTGTTACCCGGCCACCATATACCAAACAGTCGAACCAAAACAAAGCACCGGCCTGAGCAAGCTTTCTCATTTTACAACTAAACAGTGCACCTAAATATGCTTCTGAAAACATTTTAAGGCGAGAACAGAATCTTGATTTGTATTTCATCAGCACTGCAAAGTTTGACAGTTTGACTGTAGTTCACAAATTGGAATTGATCAAAATGTTCTCATCACAGGTCATCAAATACCAAAAATTTTTCTCACGCTGCATGGGGTCAAAGGGCAGCCTCTGGGAGTCTCTATGAGATACACCTTTTATCATCTGTCATCACTGCTGTCTCCTAGGTGACACACGTTGTTGTCAGTCGGTTAAGGTCAGGTTTAGGCAACAAAACTGCTTGGTAAAGTTTAGAAAAAACATCATACTTTGGGTTGAAATAAGTACATAACCTCATGTAAATATGTCACGATTGATGTAAATACATGACCGATAGATGATAGTTACATAATGTTACGTTAAAACAGCATTGGCTTGAGTCTGTGGGTTTTTTTTTTTTTTACCTATCTCCCACCTTACACAGATTTTCTTGCTCTTTATATCACATCTGTTGCTTTGAGAGTCAAGTATTGCCACAGATGTGTTTACATTAGAGTGAGATGAAAGCCTAGTGGGTCTCATGAATGCGCCAAAGGGTACCTTCAGCGTGGGTATCACACACTGAGAGGTGTAACAAAGTGTTGGTATTAGTCAGCTTGATAATGAGAACAGGCTGGCTTGACAAGACTGACAGCTGCGCGGGAGACTCATCGGCTCTGATTTGTCGTTTTTCTTAAGCCATGGTATATTCTAGCAAATGCCGTTAGAAGCACTAATCACTCATGTTGTACTGTTGATGTAGTGACAGTTTCACCAAATATAACAAAATGTTATTTTCATAAAAGTCATCAACTGTAGCTTTAAGCTCAGTTGTTGATATGTTTGTGATAAAGATACTGTCTTGTGGGAAGCAATCGCTCCACCACCAATGCTGGAACTAAGCATGGAACAGCATGCTAGCTCAAGTCAGTTTTTCCTGGATGAAGGTTAGAAAACAATTTTTCTTCAGGATAGACAAAAGAAAAGTATTTATTTTTCCAACTGTACCTGCGCGGATCTGACACAGCCAGTCATTGAAACTCTCACAGTTCACATCGTTCCAAGACCCGCTCTCATCCCAGTGATACATTCTGAATTCAGCACAGGATTCGTCATTATTATGATTGTTTGGCTCTCCTTCCTGCCAGTGCTGGAAGTTTAGCTGTGAACAAAAAGAAAAAAAAATGTAAATGTAAAAAACAACAACTACAACAAAATAACGAGATCGAAACATTTATGTTATCATATTAGTTGTAAAAAATAGAACACAGTTAACTTACTGGGGATCCATCAGTCCATGTATATCCAGTATCTGGGTCTGGCATACGAAGTCCAATCCAGGCTCTTCCATTTCTGTAGTACACAAAATCAAATAAATGATTCCTCCAGCCAACCTTATTTTAGAACACTTAAACAAAAAAGTTTTTGCGTAGTTTCATAGTTATCTGATGCAGTTTTGTCCTAATGCTTTGCAGGACTGTATATCACTCACCCTTTGTTTTATAGCTGCAACCAAAGCAGCTAGAATATCTAACTTTATGCATGTCGTTGCCCTCTAGGGTCAAGACGTGACTGAGATCATGGAGTTGAAACAAAGAAGTTCCAACCAAATAAGAAGGCCTAATTAAGTGTGATGTTCACTACTGGTTTTATGCTTCAGATGTGACAAAATACAAACATGGAGTGGAGTGTGCATCTTTCAGCATGTTGGATCTGTTTCTAACAGATTTGACACTGACCATCAGGACTGGTTGAAGTCTTCGTGTCAATTAACACGTTTGTGTTTTACAATCCTCTGACAGACATATGGATACAGACACAAACTCATACCGTCCCACCAGTAGCTCAGCAGTGCTGTGGATGCTGAGTAGATCCCCTCCGATGGCCCTGCAATAATCTCTAGCCTCAAACCAGGTCTTCTCATCTGCACGAGGCCCTGTAAAAAACTTCAAGACAAGACAAGAAGTGAAGGCCTGGTTGGAGCAGACCACATAGGTACAGTAATAGAGCAGGTGATTTGACTGGACTTTTATTTATTTCACCCAGATTTATATGTCATTGAGAGGAAAACTGATTTATTTCCTTGTAGAAAAAGTATTTTTGACCGATTTCGGGCCACTTGAGGGCAGCAGAAGCAAGTTGTGAACAAAACACTAACATATTATCTTTTCAGCTGATACGGGGAACTTATTAGCAAACAGTTATTTACACACCCAGCACATATGGAGAAACATTGTCAACACCGCTGTGCTTCTGGCAACCTGAAGAATTTAAGTCAATATTCACTTTAAGCTCTGTTTTTGGTCTCTACCAACTCCTCTAGCTCTTTAGCTGTTACACGCCTCTCCTGTTTTGTGCTGAGCAGGTAAGGTACACTGGTTCTTCAGAGCTTCACTGAAACAGCTGCCTGGTGCAGCTATTTCAGTGAAGCTCTGAAGAACCAGAATCAAAAGTTCTTAAAAAGGAGGGGAGCTGCAGAGTTGGGTTTTAATTCTCTGTAGTTTTATCACTCCGAGCAACCTCTTGGCCTTTCACATCGTCATATTTTTCTTCAGATTGTCTTTTGATACATTGTAAGTTTAAAAAATAATGATTATAGTCACGTTAAAGATCTACATTTTTGTTTAAAACAATGGGCTCGGGGCTGAGTGAGTTTTGGTCTGTTCGTGGAATGATAAGAGTGATGCTAACATATTTTTACAGTACAGCACAGCATAACTCAGTGAAGAAAAAAAATACAAAAAAAAAAGTGTATATACAGCAGTAAGGTGGTTTTAAGTAGTGGTTGGTCTTGTACTTGAATGTGTCCACAGTTGACGTGTTTTGAATTGCCTGCAGTAGCCTAATTTGATAAATAAAGTTTAATATATTTGCTGATTTTGGCAGGACACTGGTCTTGTTTTGTTGGTATTAGCATGTTTCAATTATGTTTAGTCGTGCTTGACCTCTGGTCGTACCTTCGCGCAGACGCTTCTTGTTCCTACTCGAACCCAGCCGTCCTCACACTTAGGAGGAGTTTGAGTTGGTGGTGGAACGGTTACAACTGCCCCCTCTGCCAGGTGTTTGCAGATATATTTCTCCTTATTGGTGCAAGGCAGCAGGTCCCAGAGTCCGGCCAAAACCCCAGTTGCCATGGCAACGCAGCCCTGTTGGAAACCTTGAATTGTTGATGGGAAAGAAATTAATTGTGGAGTTGCTTTTTATGCCATCTGTTCTAAAAATAGAATTGCATCTTTATCGGTACCTGGCATTTCAGAATTCCAGTGAGTAAACTTCACGAAGTCTGTGTTGGTCCACACAAACTGATCAATATCTCTCTGGTTTGAGAGGCCTAACCAGAAGTATTTCTCTGGTCTCAACCCCACCAAGCTGGCAAGGAAGGAATTATCCACCCTGGAAGTATTAACACAAGTTTTTGTCGTGGTGAATTATGTGAATATATTGTTTAGTACTTGCATATCCAGATGTTACAGTGTTAACATCACATGGTTATAAAAACAGGAAGTGTTCTTACCCATTTGAAACATCAGCTAAGTAGGAGTCTGAGGCCTTGCAGTCCTCTTTAGCTTCATCAAACGTCTTTGTCTCTGTTCCTACAAAGTAGCAGTAAGACCCATGTCTTTTCCACCCCTGTAGGAAACCGAACACTGATTAAACTGAGGATTTTAATGATTTGAACATGCTTTATATCCATTTTGTGCATAAAAGACATTTATCTGCAGTGTTTGGATCTAGGCCTACATGAGATAGAGCTTAGTGACTTTACAAAGTTAATTTCTGGGTTTTAACCTTTTCATACATTGTGGTTACTGACAGCTATTCAAAAGCCATTTTCTTGTTTGTGCATGAGTTATGATGCTATAGTTGCACAGCTATCACCACAATGGACCATAGTGCCTCATGCCATACACTGCCACACACTGGCCAGATGTCACAATGAAGATGGCCAACAAATGCTACGCAGCTCAGAAAAAACTTGCCAGTCCATCTGTAGTAAGAGACCCTTGAAGGCAAATACAATTTGGTACCATCAAGTAACAACTAAGGAGCAATACAGTTGTTAAAATTTCCAAGTATTCATTTTATGTTGGCAGGATTTGTTGTTGTGATTAATCATCTGTCCACTAAACTGGACATCATGCATCCCTGTCTATGATTCAGCTAAATTATACTATTACTGCAACATTCTTGAAATTACTTAATCTGCAGTAACTTTTTTGGCTGTAAATCAGTTGTTTGCGTTAGTAGAATGCAACTTGCAGTTTTTATAACAAACACAATATGTATATATATATATATATATATATATATATATTTTTTTTTTTTTTTTTTGTGTAGAAAACAGTCATTGGAAATAATATACAGTTCTACAGGGGCTCATGCAATGCTTTTACATCACATTAAACAGTATTACAGCATGTTAAGTGTGTGAACACACCAGTTTAACAGCATAAAAATATACATATATATTTATCATCAGTAACACATAATATGTCATTGTATTCATTGGTTTAGATTTCTGTAGTTAAAAACTCAAATGCATGGTGTCGTATTGAGTTAGTTATTTTTTCATGTCTTATGAGGAATAAAAACACTTATTTTAAAAAAAAAAAAATTGGCTGAGGTGGTCATAATTCATCCATCAAAAGCATGCACCTTGATTTGCAAGATGCCTATGAAGTTTTTTTAAATTTATTTTTTTATCATAGATTACATGTAAACTTCACTCACAGCTTTGCAGCCATGATCCAAATCAACTTCTTCTCCGGTGGCTTCAGTGCCACTCTGCTTCATACAGATAAAGCCATGCTTCTCATCACACGAGTGATCGGCCCAGTTCCCATTCTGCAAGAAAAAAAAACAAAACATTTGCATAGGCTACTTGCTACTTGAAAGTATTGCATGGATAGATGTCATATACTTATATTCATAATGTTTTTCTCTTTTTCTATTAAACATTTTGATCAAAATAAAATAACTAAGACATGATAGACACTCCTGTGTAGTGATTCTGAGATCACCACACCAAACGTAAGTGAAAGAAAAGAGGTGTAGTCTGGTCAGGGTGGAAGAGCCTCTGGAGCAGCATTTGACATAAAGAAAGCGTCACACTGTTTAATTTGCTCCTGAAACCTGGCTCCTCTCAGACTTCAAAGGTGGGCCGGATTGAACCCTTTGTCGGGACAGCGCTGGCCCCCTGGCCTTATGTTTGACACCCCTGGTTTAGATTTTTGTTGTCTTTGTTTCTTTGTTCTTCCTTTTTTACTGGCTGGTTGTGCACTTGAATGCACAAATTGAGCTTTTCCGAAGAATGGATACAACCATTTTTGTACAGATATACACCTATGGATATAAGAAGGTTAAAATGTACGTGCACCATCTTATCCACATGGTGCTCTTTACCTCGCCCCTGATGAGAACACAGTCGTCTGAATCAGTGGAGACAGCAGGTTTCCCAAATTCCCAGCTGGTGAAGCTGACAGTAGAGTGGTCGCTCCAGTCAAACAGCCCCTCTATCTTTATGTCATTCAGTCCAATCCAGAGCTCGTCAGTGGATGCTGCAGACATGGACAGTAAAGAATGTACATGTCAACCAGTGGTTAAAATTTCACACTGTTAACGTGCCATACACTGTGAAATTAATGTCAAAAGAACTACTTTACATCTGTTTGTAAAGAATCTGGCAAAAAGGCAATGCCGTTTCACATTACGGTCGCTGGTATTCTTTGCTGGCCTCTACTAATTTTTACCGTCCTGCTCTCGTCCACTGAAAAGCTATCAAGTTTGTCATTTTCCCGATTACTTGAACGCAGCATTAGATTTTGGATATATCATAGGTGTTTTCCTGGTTTTGAAGGCTGCATTACACTGAAGTGATGTCATTTTCTGAACTCAGCAAACTGTTCTAGCTGTCCTATTATTTGCCTTAACCTGCTTAGTCATTATAGCCACATTACTGATGATCATTTATAGCAACATTTTATTATGTAAATATTTTGTGAAGGCATAAGTTGTCAACATTGCAATATTGTTGCAGTATCAATATCAAGGCATCTGGTCAAAGATATTATGATATTCGATTTTCTCTATATCACCTAGCCCTTATTGATATCTTATGTTGGGATTGTTCATATTTAGAATGATTAAATGTGATTATAAAAACTCTTTTTTTTTTTTTTTTTAATAGGGGCAGCTTAATAAATGTGGACATGAGGCATGCCATGAACTGGAGGTGAGACTATGACAGCTTAAATTTGTAAAGTAGTAGTTTTTATAGTTCAGTGAATTTGCAGCACAAGCTCTTATTTTGAAGTCCCATTTCCTGTTGTAGAGTGAGTAAATAGTGGACAGCTACTTAACAGAGACAGCAAACTAGCTTGAGGACATGGCCAAACTCACGCTGAATATATGAAACTGTGTGGACACGAAACTAATGACTAAGGAGAAATCTGGACCCTGGGACTGGACCAGTTGGGAACCACTGATGTAGAACACAATTTATAATGTTTATAGTTGTTGTAGTCTGTGTGGGCTTGTGTGTCCTCCCTTCCCAGTCAGACTTTGAGTTTTTTGTATCATCATGTTGAATACACTTTAAAATCACTCTGCAGCAAAAACAGGACACCACAATCTCAATCATTTTAGAAGTTTGGATGTCTTTATGTCTATTGTCTTAACTTACCAAATCCAAGTTGAGAGATGACAAAGCCTTGGTCCTCCACATTGCGGATGCTGACTAAGTCCCCTTCTTCTTTGCGGCACGCTTTCTGAGCACCAGACCATGTTTGAGGAGTACGCAGAAGGTGGAAGCAGTGGCCATTGTAGGGAATCCAAGGCGCTGAGCAAAATCCTTGCTCAACTGATAATGATAAGAATTAAGAAACAGGAGATTGAATGACTGATGTCATACAGCGCATGTGTCTCATTGAGAAACAACCTGGTAGCCAGAGGAGGGTAGATTAGAACAGAGTAGAATATGTTTCTTTACTTTGTGGAGGAGCTGGCGAGGCCCCGTCTTTGTAGCAGATGTAGCCCAGTTTTTTGCCACAGGTTGAACTTTGCCAAGTGTGCTGCCCAGCAGAGTCCAAAAATGCACAGTTGTGTCCTGGGTTAGGAAGCGGATGTCCTAAAACAAGATGATGGATTAACTTGAGATTCCTTCTTTATTGGTGGAGTTTCAAGAGTTTCATATCAGTTATAACATTTGTGTGTTTCAGTGATGTTAAATTGTTTGTAAGAATTAAGTTTCGGAAATTAATAGAATACTGCATTTTTACCATTTAACAAAGACGGACTGGTTTCTTGTATCTGAAATCATTAGATGTCGCAAGATACGACATACGACTACCTCCTCTTGGCTCTATTATCAGGCATCAGAAAATCTAGCTCATGACAGCAAACTTTGGCCAATCACAGGGCATTTCAGAAAGAGGGCAGTCCTTTTGGCTGTTCTATGAATTCAGACGCACATGCTTGTCCCCTCTGTTGCTAACAGCCTAATTTAATGGTGGAAAAAAGTGCAAAAAAAAGTTGCTATTCCAACATTGGTAACAACTACCCACACTGCAAAACAACCCAAAAAAGGAAGACTGGCTTATCAAAAAGAGAGCCTAAAAGAGAGTCTGACAATAAACAAAACAAAACACGTATCAGTATCCTCAAAACATTTCAGAGATGTAGAGAAAATGATGCTAATAGCTTAGCTTTCTGCTAACTGTAACCAAAGGCTCGTGGTTGCAGCTAATTCATTTTTATGTTTATGTACCTTGCTAGAGTCTTGAATGACAGTATGCTATCTCAAAGGCCTTTACAGTCTCACAAGTCTGCAAACAGGTTACTGTATGAAGCCTGAGCATATGTCCATGCTTGTCTGGTGGGCAGGGCTTAGGACAGAGACAAGAGAGCTTTTTTTTTTTTTTGCCTACCTACCCAAACTCCCAGTTTTAAGGGGAGAATATGTAAGCTGTAATGTAGAGATAAAAGATGGAGTCACACAGAAGGAAATACTAGTTATGTTTGAAAGGATGAAAATAATTTTTTAATGGGTTTGTCTTGTTAAAAAATATAAACCTGTATTAGCTGATGTTTGGTCGTGTGGGGGCAGTGGTAACAAGCTGAAAATACATCTCTGACATATCATTGTCTTATACTTGATATGAAAACATGTTAGCAAAGTGTTGCTCATTTACACACCAAGGCCAATGAGAAGCAACATCATCATTCATTTGGAGTCTTGTTTGTGAATGTAAGTCAAATGTTTGCTATCTTCTAGCTCTGTTTTTGGTCTCCACCAACTCCTGAGGCAAACATCTGACTCTTCAGCCACTAAACCTAAACTTCTATACAGCTCTAGGAAAATAGTGAGAATTTTAAACCTTTTTACTGGAGTGAAGACGTACCTGAGCTCCATCTCAGATAACGGAAGGGCTTCCTATCAGACCACTGCCATCCGTGTTCTGGATCCAGGATCGTCCCGATCCAAAGTTTATGTTTTCCTGATCCTAATAGTGCTGTGTGTGTTTATGTGTGTTAGTGTGGTTGAGAGGGAAAATAGGGAAAAAGACAGAGTAAAGAAATTGTTCCTCTTTTCCACATTGTTCCTCTTTTCATTGCTTAAAAACAAGTCAGCAAAAAGACAGAATCACTTTCAAACAACCACAAAGAAATACACCAAATGCAACAAAAACAAGCGTAGCAATATACTGTTTGAGGAAGTCTTACGAGATTAATCATATCCCTAATGTCTACTAGTGTAAAACACTGCATGTATCCATGTATCTAATAATGTTTGGTAAAGTTATACTGAATAAACATTGTTCCAAAGAGACCCTTCAGATTTGCAACCAAAGTGCTGGGGCTTTATACCATCTCCTAAACAAAATGGATTGCACAGTCTCACCTGTGTGCTCACAGTGTCACTATGATCTTTGGACTCACTGTTGAATGAAACAGTAGGTGGATTGTAAGGTTCTTTTCTTTGTATCCTGAAGTAACTGGTATCCTCAAGGTTTAAGAGTAATTTAAGGAAACATCCAGTCTTAAAAGTTATTATATTGTGGCCTGATCAAACATCAGGTCGAGAGAAATGGGTGCAAAAAGTTACTGGTAGTCATGTCATCTGTGTTTTCTAACCAAAACAAAGCTACAACCCTCTCTGTCATCCAAGGCAATAGATTAATTTCAGTTGTTTCAAATGCAAATAATTCAAAATGTCATGTTGTCGTTATAATCTGTTTGCAAAATGTGTGGGTGCCTCGTCTACTGGAAAACAAATCTATCTAGGGGTACAAATATAACCTGACCTGACATGACCTGAGGAAACTCCCCAAACATTTGAAACTTCATTACAAATCATTTTAACCCATGTAATATTAGCAATGTTTGACAGTTTCTGTATAAACTAATCCCTCTACGTTGGGTCAATATGTATCTGATTCAGTACCATCTTACCTGAGACAAATGCCTGCTCGTTGGGATCGATGACGCTGAGCAGGGAGGCACCCTGCTGTTGGCAGCTGGTTTTAGCTTGGTCCCAAGTCAGCACAGACTGTGTGTTGAGCTGGTAATACGCTCCTGTTACAAGGTTCTTTGCCCAGTGGTCTGTGGCTGTGTATCAATACAGAAATCATTCAGTCATTCAACTATTATGATATATTACTCTGATCTAAATTTGTGCTCTTTTATAAAGCATCAAAAATGCTGACTAAGTTAGCAGACAGCCTGTAATATTTTGTAATGTGTGCTCTGACACTGAATGAATCTGCCTGAAGATGCATGTAATGCTGGTTCGTCCACTAAGCATGCTTCTTACTCACTGTTGTGATATTTGAATCTTAAATGCAGTACTCACAAGTAGTCGGGCAGTATCCCCACAGTTCTTGTTCATATTTTGTTCCGATTGCGCACCAAAGACGCTTTGATGAAGAGTCATACATAGTGCAGTCTCCAAACCACCGGTCTTTGTACAGGAAGGGAAACATGCAGATCTTACCGAATGCATTTCCTTCAATGGTGTAAAGCTCTAAAAGGGGAAAAAGAGGTTGAACATGTTAAATCTTCTTAGGTTAAACAGTTGCAAATGAATTATTCTGCAAAGATGCATTGTTTTGCCAGATTCTTTCAGGGTAGAAGTAAATCATGTGTTTGTTTTTAGCGTCTCTTCACTTGTTACTACTCCAGACATGCACAGCCACACTCTAGTGAGCAGGAACTTGATGTATCATTCTACTCCATAATATGTGACACATAGCATCAGTAGGTTTTGTGATAAATCCCAGTAAAAAGTTGAAGTAACCACACAACATCTGATGTGATACAGTTTAAAGGAAGCTATTTTCTCCCTGCTTTGACTATTAACTTCAACGCAGAGATTTTCATACTGTACCTCTGTATGTTCTTGAGCAAGCACCACTGGCTGTCCCCGTGATTGTGAGCTCGTTATTTGGCCCGACTGTTTTGGAGAGGGCAATTGATTCATCAGCTCTGACTTCAATGTAGAGCTGTTGGTCTTTGAGGGCCAGCAGTGTTTCATTCTTGCATTCCCACTTTTGTAGCTCACTCTTCTCGTCACAGTCGTAGAGGCTTACTTCACTCCCCGCAGTTTTGCCCTGAACTCCCAGGCACTTTCTTGTTGAGGTAACAAAAAGCCGATCACTGGTGGTCCAGCGCACTTCAAGGCAGCGGGTTGTTTTTTTCACCAAACAAAAACCAGTGGCCTTGTTAGTGAGTGAGAATGGGAAATCTACAGAGAGATGTTGTACATATGATACATGTTTAAATTATGTTGCACCATATTATATTCTTGCACAGGAATTTATTTATTCAAAAGCTTTGTTTTTTTTAATGAAGTTCATTTGGTGACAGCCAAATAACTTTATGACTTTATGACAAAATATGTTTTTTTTTAATTATCTTTCAGCTGAATGCATTGATTCATCTATGTTTTCAGCTGGAGCTCCTCTCTTTTCAAAACATGCTTCCTGTTTAAGTGGGACAGACTGGAGATGCTGTCAGAGCATCCTTCAAAAACAGCCTGTTGCAACAGGTGTGTCAGTGCTTCCTGTAGCCCAAAGTAACATTTTCAAAGCAATTTTTTTATAAGGCTTGTGACAAGACATCAGCTTATAATCATAATTTACAAAATAACTTTATCCAGTTTAAGCAGAAGTTTTGAGTACCATCCTGTAGTGAAACAAATGAATAAATGACATGTTGACAGCTCACAGTCTTCCACAATACAAACTTAGAACAAAGCCCTTACATGCAGAATATGTCATATAAGAAAACTTAAATTCATACTGTACCATTTCTTGTTAAACACTGAGATGTTGGGATGATGAGCACAAAGACTGCTAGAGTTATCCTGTAGGTCAGCATTCTTCTGATAAGTCTCAGAGCAGCAGCCATGGTCCACGCATTGCAAGCAGAGGACTTATGAGCATGAACATGAAAAGGAGGGATTCTTAATACTACTGACACTGTCCGTCCCCCCCTCCTTCTTCTTCTTCTCATTGAGAAAGTGTCATGTTTCAGATTGGCACATTTCAACATTTTGCTACTGGTAAAAAAAGGGGGGGTTGGGAGGGAAGTAGTGGCAACATACACAAAACACCCACACACACACACACACACACACACTTTCTCACTTGCACGAAGTCACACTCTAGAAATGGCAAAAAGTGGCCCCACTCACATCCTGTCCTGGAACAAAATGATGTGTAAGAGATTTAAACTAAACATGACTCATCACAGTCAATGGTCCAGTGCAGCATCCACCTTATGAGACTTTGATGCACATTCCTGAAATCTACCACTGATGTCTGCAAGAGCTCAGGACCAGTGGCGCCCCCAGAAAGTTTTAATAGGGATGGCCAGATGGAGCTACTGAAAATCTTGGGGTGGCACACCAAAACCTAAAGCCATAACTGAATTTAAGGAATTCTATTATACTGGTGTAGTACATAGGCTAATTGAAAACTATGTCAGTATGAGAATTAAGGAATTGCGTACTGATATACTTTGGTTTCATACTAGTTTACAGTTAAAATTACTAATTACCGGCACGGTGGTTGCATTGTCCCCTCACAGTGAGAGGGTTCATGGTTCAAACCCAGGGTGGGGGAGCCCTTCTGTGTGGAGTTTGCATGTTCTCCCCATGTCAGGTGTGAATCTGACTTTGAATGGTTGTCTGTCTCTATGTGTCAGCCCTGTGATAGTCTGGTGACCTGTCCAGGGTGTACCCTGCCTCTCGCCCAATGTCAGCTGGAATAGGTCCCACCCCCATTGGGCTAACACGCAAAATTTACCCACAAAACCAGGGGATCAGGTGATCACATGAAAATCCATCCTGCAACCACCTGTGGTGCAATCCGATCAGCATCCAGTTAGGGGCTGCTGACAACTACAGGCATGGTTAAGATGTGTGTTACAAGAAATGGAGAGAGGACTGTTCAGTAGAGAGTAACTGCCTCAAGTAAGGGAGTTCAAGTATCTCTTGTTTATGAGTAAGGGTAGAATGAAGCTTGAGATGGATTGGCGGTTTGGTGCGGCTTCTGGAAGGCAGCCGCCTTGAAGGCAGCGCTTTCCATTTACTGGTCCATCTACGTCCCAACCCTCACTTATGGTCATGAGCTTTGGGTAGTGACCGAAAGAATGAGATGGGTGATCCAAGTGGCTGAAATGAGTTTCCTCAGTGGGGTGGCTGGGCTCAACCGTAGAGATAGGGTAAGGAGCTCGGACATCTGGCGGGAGCTTGGAGTAGAGCCACTGCTCCTTCACGACAAAAGGGGTCAGTAGAGGTGGTTCGGGTATCTGATCAGGATGCCTCCTGAGTGCCCCCCATTAGAGGTGTTCAAGGCACGTACAACTGGTAGGAGGCCCTGGGGAAGACCCAGAACATGCTGGAGGGATTACATATCTCATCTGGCCTGGGAATGCCTTGGGGTCCCCCAGGAGGAGCTGGAGAGCATTGCTGGTGAGAGGGACGTCTGGGGTGCTTTGCTTAGCCTGCCGCTCTGGCTTCGTATAAGCGGATGAAAGTGGATGGATGGATCGATGGAAGATTATTAATGCTTTGTACCCCAATTCCTACCCTACCTATGTTATGTAACTTAAAAATAGTAATGCTGGACAATTTTTGCCTCTTTTTAGGTGGCAGGACTGAAAGTTACTTATTCTCAACATATGTTGTGTTATAGCTCAGAATTATGAAGACAGTTGGAGAGCAGCCAGATACAAAATAGGATGTAGGCTCTACAGAAGGATTTTTTTGGCAACAACCATGTTTTTTCCAAATGATATACAGATTTTTAGGCATTCTGTTATCTCAGTTGACTTGAAAAATTGTGCGTATAGCCGCTTTAAATGGGAAAAAATCTCCCCAGGGAGCATGCCCCCATACCCCCTAGGTTTGGTCTGACCCTCAATGCTTATAATGTCTGGCTCCACCCCTCATTAAAAGTGTAAACTGTGGTCTAATATGTCCAGTAGATGGAACAACAAACACTCCATCTTATTAGCTAAAAATCTGGCACCTCCTGCCCTCCTGCCCTCCTGCACACAGCACTTAGTATCTGTTTCCTAAGAGTTTTTAGATATAGCATTTGTGCTATCAAACTATTATTTTTTCCTCATAACGAAAGACAGAAGATTCATGCATACCGATCCCAGTCATTGTGAACTGAACCACAGAAAAAGGCGCCAAGCTGCGTTAGGTGAAGAGGCTGAGAGAGGTTCAACTTTACGCAATTATCCTCTGACGTGCTGAAATCAGCAGCTGGCATTCCCTCGTGAAACTGGAACATATTTTTTTCTACTCCACCCAACTTTATTCAGATTTTCAAAACAAAATGGAGTATTGTTGTGGTCATTGGCTCTCCAATTCTTTATCATTGAACTTTAAAGAGCTACTTGGACTTAAATAAGAAAGCGATACATGCAAACACATTAATTAGATAATGAAGTACCTCATCATGCACCGTTATAGTGGCAATGTGAGAAAATAACTGCCCAGTTAGAGCTGCATATGTAAATTACTGGCTCATTGCAAAGACACAGTCGTCAGACTTGTGAGAGACAAAAGACAACCTGCCACTTTGAATGCATTAGTGAATGAGGCATTAGGGGGAATGCTCAAATCAACTAACTTTTGCTATTGACATTTTAGTTTCCTCAAACCTCTAAGTAACAACCAAGAAAGTACTGAGCTATCAGAAGTCATACCAAACACATAGTACATCCTTGCAATGTCCTAAATATACCATCAACCATCCACAAAACTTGAGCAATTGTTGTCCAACCACTTTGAAAAATGTAAAGCAACCAACAAGCAAGAAATTAGCTAGTGTCATAATAATAGAATAAGCCAGTGAGTTCTGCTTAGTCTGCAAGTATGCAACATTGCATGCTTGCAGACTGAGCAATTAAAAGGGTGTAAAAGTCATTAATTCACTGATAGTCTGTGCCCCGGACGTGCTATGATAGCTGTACCAAGGTGGAAGATTACTTGGAAGGTTATTTGAGCAGAGTGATATTGCACTGTTGCTGATGAAGACAAATTTTTTTGCATCCTGAGTGTAGCAACACAATATCCTGTTTTGGGGCAGAGGCATTCAGCTGTTGAGGTTTGTTCTCCAACTCTGCATTAACATCTATCATAGCATTTTGTGTTTTCACTTCCCCTTTGGTTATTCTGCTTTTTGGAGCAGAGGACTGTGCTGAAATGTGCACCATTGTGACTGCAGGGATTAATTTTATAAGGCCTCTAAGTAGGGCTTGTAGTTACTGAGTTTCTGGCTCAAGATTTGACAAAATTTGGATGGGAGTTATCGCCAGACAGCTCATTGCACTACCCAGTTTCACTGCTACTTTCAGAGTTCTCACAAGTGTTCAAAAACTAGTTTATAGAAGAACACCTAAAATCACAATAGACCCAAACATAATCAAATTTAATTTCAAAACAGAAACTGATGAACACAAAAAGGGAAAGGACTAAAATACAGCTCCGACACTCCACAAATGTGTAATCAAACAAGATGCAAACTCTTCAATTTAGGACAATTATACAACCCCAAATAACAACAAACTAATTGACAAACCCCCACTTGTCACAGGAAGTAGCAACTACATCAAACAAATGGGACAAATGACCACTTCACTTCTTCTAAATGGTCAAACCTGTGCCTCGAGACTATCCTGGACAAGCCCCTCATACCTCAGCTCTAACTACATGAGAAATTAAAAGACAAACTAAGCGCAACCAACCAAACCGCAGGGGTGGAGTCTCGCAGTCATACTAGGCAAAACAAATTCACCTTCACGACCACTGAATGAGAGGCCAGGGAGTTCTCTTCAGAAAGGTCATCATATAAGTGAGAGCCCACAAATAAAAACATTCTGTTGAGGAAAACAAAAACATAATGGTCAGAAAATAACTGGTTCCGCTTCAAAACATAACTGGCACAGTGTCAATTTGTGCCAGTTGGGCTTGGTTTTTACTTGATGGGTCAGTTTGTCTAAAATCAATGCCATGTCCACCAAGAACGATGCAGTGGCTTGGTGGCTTGCAGTGGTAGAGTCCAAACAGAAATGGCTACAGTATGTTGCTGAAACCTGTGAAAAAATTAAATCAAAGTTTATTTAACAGGGTTTTCATGGCCTTGCCAATACCTTTCAAGTGGTGTGCAGACATGGCCCAATGGAAAGCAGCCATTGACTTAAAGTAAACCTATGGGATAATGTTAATTTGTGGAGTTTTAGCTCCCAATTACTGAGATATCACTGATCACTGACTAATTTTACATGTACAAACCATTCCAGGTTTTGCCTTTATTCCAAAAAAGTCAATATTCCCACTTAGCTGTTTACGTGGCTAATGACAGTGAATATTCCACTAATTTTCCCCTTTGCATACAGTCGTGCATAATCTGATAAACATGCCCTAAAATGTTGTTTATCATATCAGAATATGGAAAAATGGAATGGCTGAAGCCACTTGTGTCATTTTGTTTTTTTGCCTCCTTCAAACCATCTATCTTCTCTGGCCAACATGTGAACATTGCTGTCCTCGAAAGAATGAAAGAAAGAATATATCACTAAGGAATACTCACTTTTGGTGGCACAAAAGTCAGTAGAAAAGCAAGGATGGGTCGTTGAAAACCACCCAGGATCGGTGGCTCAAATGCTTACTTACTTAACTTAAGAGCAATAGGCACCATCTAGACAGGGCTTCAAAATTTTGAGCCGTCCGAACAAGAGCATTGCACCATGATTGCAGCATATCCCACATGTCGTAATCTAAAAATGCTTAATTCAGAAAAAGGCCTAATTCAAAATATCCAAATGGAACATGCTGTTAACATGACCTGTATTAAATTCAGAATATTGACATATTTGGAATAGTAGTGGAATATTAGTGTGCTGCTCCCCTTGCTGTCCATGATTTCACACAAACACACAACACACAAACCTTTACATGCTGTTTGTGAAACGACGTCACTTTTAGATTTATTGGCCAGATGCTTGCACACCCAACAGGTGTGACCTCACTGTGAAAAACAGTTTACAGCTCCTGTAGAGGAAAGAGGTAGAGGGTGGTTATCGGCTGGACAGAAAAGTAGCAACCTTTTGTTGTTAGTTGCATGTTCCAGAAGCCCATTTCACCAAATGTTTTAAACATTATACTTTTTCCAGGCTCTTTAAACTGAACAGTTAAGTTGCATTCCTACTGCTTAGTAGTGTTTTCTGAGTCAAGGCTGTTCAATGACACGTTGACACGTCCTTACTTTCCTACTGTACTACCCAGAGCTGTTTAACGGTTGATTAACAAAGTTAAAATTAATAGCTCTTTACTTCACCATTTCACAGAGCACTCGTTGACCTCAAACACTGAAACTAGAACATGGAGTATCTAAATTATCCAGTGTTTTTATCTCCCAGTTGCAAAGTCAGATAAGATTCAGTAATGTCTGGCATTGTCACCTTCTTCAACAGGGTAACTAAGAAAAGAGAGCCGACCCTCCTTAATGTTGATATAAATACTTGTAGCAAATTCATACAATAGAATTTGAAAATGCTGTGTGTTTGAATTTACAAAAAAGGCATATTTTATGTGAATAAAATCCAAACTTATGCTATTTCATACACCTTTAAATAATATTCACTTCATCATGAGTTTATTGCTTACTGACTGCAGGTCAGAGTTCACCTATATTATTGTTTACCAACAGAACGAATACAAAAATCTGGATCTGTGCTGTGATCTGAATCTACAGTGGATATCATTGGCAGTGCTTGTAAAATATAGCTCTCAAGAAGGGTCATAAAGGAAGTGATGGAAATATAATACAGTTTACTGAGAGCACTCTGGACTTTAAGCTGTAACGGTTTACCGATAAGGACTCACAGCCTGAGCTCAGTTGTTGTATAAAGATTGCACTCCAGTAACATAGACAGAAAGTGTTAATAAGAGAGTTAGCTGGAGTGGGGATCACACTTGTAAGATCTTTCCTTGTCTTTGGATTTTCTTGTCTTGTGTCATGTTTCTTCAGACATGAAGAAAGTATTTATTCTGCTTACAGGTAAGGGTGTTCATAGATAAATATTATCTTTAAGGCAGTGTGTATCATATTATGTGCACGCTGGTTAAATAAGGGGTGTAAAGATGAGGGAGAAGTCAACTAAGATATCACTCATGGAAACTACAGAGTGACAAGTGAAGTGTCAATGATGTTTGGAAAACTTGTATGTGATTGTGGAATATCCAAACTGTTACCTGATGGCTTGGAGATGTTGTAGATGAATTAAGACACCCATGATGGAGTTCCAAAAATTGAAATCATATTTCTCCCTCAGATCTTATTTTTGTGATCTCTTTGTGATGAAACTGTCTTTACAGTATTGTTGGTCATTGTTGCCTCCTGTCCTGATGGGGGGTTCAACTGTACATCTGGAGAATGTCTTCCAGCTGGAGTCGTCTGTGATTTTAAGAAGGACTGTGTAGATGGCTCAGACGAGGAGTTTTGTGGTAATTCTTTTTTTATGGTTAACGTTTTATTAAGTTTTTGTGAGACGTGGGAATACCATCAAATAGAAGTAAATTATAATATATACAGAGAATTAAGACATACACTAAGAAAAAGACAATGTACATGTATATATACAAATAAAACAAGAAAAAAGTGCAAGTATTGTAAGAATAAAAAAGAAAAAAAGGGGAGGCTGTGTTATAAGCTGAGCCAAATAGGCAAAAGCTTGGTGTATATGAGCGTATGTGTGTACATGGAAGGGAGCTAAGACATAGATTCTTTAAGGGCCATTAATGTAATCAAGAAATCTTTACTGTTTCAAAGTAGACTTCTCGATGCTGCCCAGCAGAGAGAAGGATACCCAATCATGTACCACCACCCGAGCAAAGGTTGTGTCACACTGTGATTGATGGTGCATGAGCTGGCTTCTATTGTTGAATGAGCAGTCTAATACCCAGCATAATAGTGTTCTGGACCGATCCAGGATGGATGGATGGATGGATGGATGGATGGATGGATGGATGGATGGATAGATAGATAGATAGATAGATAGATAGATGATAGATGGATAGATGGATAGATGGATGGATGATAGATGGATAGATGGATAGATGGATAGATGGATAGATGGATAGATAGATAGATAGATAGAAGTCTAATTTAATTTTTTCTGACTAAATGTCACCAAAGATCATCAGGCTGTTAAAAATGTTTGAGTCTGAGAAGGTATTGGCTTTTAAATACACATTGAAAATAGTGTAATAAAACAGAATAAACAACACAACGTTGGGAACAAGAATGCTTTCAGGTTATGTCACAAAATCTGTAAATACTTTCTGGATCAATTTTCACTCTGTCTCACCCTCTTTGTTAAGGGTCATGTGAGTTTGAGCATCACTCCTGTGGTTGGCACAACACTAGTGAGACCTCCTACAGTTGGAGGCGGCAGATGGCAAACATCACCTCAATACCTGGAGAGGACCACACCACAGGAAGTCCCTTTGGTAAATGTTAACCTTCTGCCCTGTTTGTGTCATTACTTTGTTGATAATTATTCTTAACTGATACAGTGGTATTTTATATCTGTGATATAATCAGACCACAAGTTTGGTGATAACGCTCTTAATTTGATATTTGTCTTCTGGATACAGGACATGTCATGCATGTAGATGGAGGGGGTTTCTCTCGGACGGCGAGTTTGGAGTATTCCGTTGACAACCTGGCAGCTCTTGGATGCCAGATCAGGTATTAAACACAATATATTCTTTTTAAAAAATATGTGTTTTACAGTTACACTGAACAAAAATTTAAATGCAGCACCTCTGGTTTTTCTTCCATTTTTCACAGGTTTAATTTAAAGATGTAAGACTTCTTATGCACACACAAAAACTTATTTCTCTCAAATTGTGGTTGCAAATTTGTTAAAATTGGTGTTAGTGAGTGGTGCCATTCATGTGAAATTAAATGTCAGATTTTTTTTTGGATGGATTATCTTGAAAACAAAGAAGTACTTACCAACACATTTTATCAAATTCCCAACAAAATTACAGATAAATAAGACTTTTGTTTGCATAAAAAGTCTCACATTTTTAACTTAAACAAAAGTGTTGCATTTAATTTTTTGTTCAGTGTAGATGTGTCCTTGGCTGACAAAGCATATCAATTATTTCACTACATTTGTGTCTTACATTTGCCATGAACCCTGTACTAGCTTTTGCCTGTGTTTGTGAATTTGACTGTCAATGTGTTTCAGCTTCTGGTACCATATTTACAATGACGAGTCATTTTCATCGCAATCATCCTTTCACGTAACAATGATCAGAGGCACCGCTGAGAAAGAGTTGCTGAAAATTTCCAAAAAAAATACAGAGGGTTGGGAAAATGCCACAGCTTTCATTGGTAATCAGCCAGGAGGATACAAGGTTAGTGAAATATTCTGTATGCTTTTTGGCTGTACATGCACATAGTCATCTAAAACTATAGTTTATAAATCCACTTAGAAATCATAGAAAAAGGCTTTTCTTACAACTGCAGAAGTTGCCTTTATTGCTTTCTGGACAGATTTCAAATAGGACCTGCTAAGAGCTAATTCTGTAAATGTTTCCTAATTTGACCAAATGTCAATAAATATAGGCTAAAAACAACTGGGCACAAGTTGCAGCCCACGCATACCTCACTGAATCCATGAAAACATTAAGTCTGTCGTTAAATCCTCAAAGCATTGTGGGAACTGTAGTTTTAAAATTTAGAGCATGGTTATCAGCTAACTAGAGTAACTAGAGTATGCAAAAAAGAATAGCAGTGACAAAGGTGGGACCCAGAATGTCAGATTTTACAAACCTCTGACTTGTTAGAGGTTAGGTTTGATTGATTATTACTACTCTAGTTATTTTCTATCTGTATATTGCTTTAATTTGATTTAGATTCACGGGGTAGCTCTCCAAATTTTTATTTTCTTAATCTTTATTGCACCCCAAACTTTTATTGTATCTTATCTGCACTGCTTCCTATTGTTATATAACAACCTATTTCCCCCTGGCGGATCAATAAATCCATTTTTTTTTTATTTAATTATGGTACTTGACACAATGTAACTGGACCTGTTTATTACCTGGTACCTATTCCTCAAAAGATTTGTGTTGCCATGCAGACGTACAGCTAACTGGGGACAGGTGTGTTCAGAAATCTGATGTCCTGATTGGTTTCAGGGGCTCAAGGCAAAATTAAGATGCGACGTAAAAGTCTGTTGGATATTTTGTACTTGAAGTGTGCTTAAGGGGTAGTTCACATCCAAATCAAATACACACATTTGTCTTCTAACCTGTAGTGCTGTTTATCAATCAGGATTGTTTTGGTGTGACATGTAGAGTGTTGGAGATATCAGCTGTAGAGATGTCTGCATTTTTGAGCTTCACAAGCCGAGTGCCATCTAGTTCCATTATATTTTAGAGAAGACAGACATCTCTATGACTGGTATCTCCAACACTCTGTAACTCACACCAAAACAATCTAGACTGACAAAGAGCACTACAGGTAAGACGAAACTATGTACAGTATTTTTGATGTTGGTGTGAACTGTCCCTTTAAAGGCAACAGGGTACACACACAATACACAGGCAGTGGAAGGCACTCGGTGGTCAGTAGGGTCCACAGCGAATTTTTTCTCCAGGGGCCAGAAATGTAGCAAATGCAGCCTTTAGGGGTAAATAAACTAAATCAGTATTAATACTGATTTTCAGAATAAATGTAGGGTAAAACACTTCTCTTTCTACAGCTGCGGTTATCATTCAAACCTCCATTAATGGAAGCCAGCGACGGTATGTTGGACGATATCAACTTTGAATACTGTGGAGAGGGAGATGTCCCCGCAGGATCAAACCAACTCTCATGTGATTTTGAAGAAGACACCTGTTCGTGGTACCACAACCACACTGCCAGCCTTTTGTGGGAAAGAAGTGATGGTGGATTTGATGATGGCCCAACAGGAGAGGGTGAGTATCTTACTGACAATGAAGAGGAATTAGTTTGAGCATTTACTTGGTGGCATCTTGATTACGTACTTGAATACGTACATATGGGTACATCCGTATGTACATATGTCTGTCCCATCCTTGTTAACGCAATATCTCAAAGCCATAAGGGAATTTCATAAAATTTGGCACAAATCTTCCCTTGGACTGAACCATGAATTGATTAGTTTCTCATTCTTGTAAATAATATATATCTAGACAAACGTTAACTTAGACTCAAGGATGAACTGATTAGAGTTTGGTGGTCAAGGGTCAAAGGTCAAGATCGCTGTGACCTTGTATCCATCTCAATCTCATGAATGCAATATCTTAAGAACAACTTGAGGGAATTTCTTCAAATATGACACGAACATTCACTTGGACTCAATGATGAACTGATTAGATTTAGTGGTCATAGGTCACAGATCAAGGTCTATGTGACCTAATCTGTCTCATTCTTGTGAACGTGATATCTCAAGGACAGCTTGAGGGAATTAATTCAGATTTATTCACATGGACTCAACAATGAACTGATTAGATTTTGGTGGTCAAAGGTCAAGGTCGATGTGATCTTGCACGTCTCATACTCATGACTGCAGTACCTCCTGAACACCTTAAGGGAATTTTTTAAAATTTGACACAAACATCCACTTGGACTGAAGAATAAACTGATAAGAATTTAGTGGTTGAAGGTCAAAGCTCAAGGTCAGTGTGACCTCGTAGAACATTTTTGGCCATAACTCAAGAATTCTTGTGCTAATTTTGACAAAACTTCACACACATGTCTAAGGGGATATTATGATGAAATGATGACGTTTTATATCCAAAAGGTCAAAGGTCAACTTCACCGTCACATCATAATATTCTGCATTAAAACACTTTTCTGGCCATTGCTTAACGTCTTAACTCAGGAACAGAAGGAGAGACATTTGGTCAGACACTGAATTCGTGATACTAATCTTGGGTGTCCACTTTAAAACTGTGCTGATTGTATAGATCCTCTGTGCTGATGGGGGGAAGATGACTGTGAAGCATTCATGTTTTCACAGACATGGATGTTAACTGTGAGAAAAACTTGACTAGTGCACAGAGACATACAAACGTTTTTTATTTTCTCTACAGGCTACTACATGCTCATAACTGCTTACACACAACTGAATACCTCGTCGACAGCCAGACTTGTCAGCTTCCCTCAACCTGCAGGACAAGTCATATGTGTGAGCTTCATGTATCACATATTTGGCAACAGCATTGGTACGTGCCTCAATGTCTGTAGCTACACCTCCAGACGTATTCACTAAATGGGTCATTAAATAGACAATGAGGTATACACACAATATACACGACAGCTGTCCAGCATTTCCTAATTTTAAATCTTTAGCTTTTTCTCCATAAGATAACATGTGTCCCTCAAATGTTATGTTGATTTTTTATAATCAGGTTCATTGAAGTTTATTGCAAAGCGCTCTGGCGAAGCTGAGATAGTTGTGTGGATGAGAAGTGGTACCCAGGGAAATAAATGGAGATTTGCAGATCTTACCTTCAACAGTGACAAACCAATACAGGTATTGTTATTGCTCTTTTTTGTGTATATTCCTCTGCTGATCATAACAAAAAAGATTTATTCCAAATGATAAGACATTTTATTTTCTTGCAAAGAGCCAAGAATACAAACACATGCAAATTAATGTTCCTATTGTCAAACGCAAGCCTTGTATTTGTGTGTCTTTCTTACTGATACAATTTTTATTTTCTTTCCGTTCTTATTAATGTCTAATAACGGGCAGTGTACTTAAGATGACTTTGGTTTTGTTTCTCATTTATTTCCGTTAATAACTATGTTTCATGACAAAGTTTAACTCTTTTTTACCTCAAAAACTATACTTCCATTAAGTTGTGTTGCTCTCCAGTTTATTATAGAAGCAGTGGTGGGTGGCACACAAGGCAGCATAGCCATTGATGACATTATGGTATCCAGCAGTGGGACTGGCTCTTGTCCAGCTGAGAGAGAGTGCACCTTCCAGGGCTCTCTCTGTGGTCTGCTGCCCCAACCATCTGCAGACTTCAGCTGGAGTCGGGTCAGAGGGGTGTCCCAACCAGCCAACTCTTCAGGCCCCGCCGCAGATCACACTCTGGGGACACAGCAAGGTTTGGAACTCCTTGAGATACAGACTCAGCTGGCTCATCTGCTGTAAATTTTTCAAATCATGTCAGAACTAGAAAGTGGTTATATTTTTTGTTTTTAGCTTGAAGGTGCATCTGATGATGACACTTGATGTTTGCTCAAACAAAGAAACTGGGAAGTCTGTCGGGTTTGGATTGGGTTGACTATACTGTATTCAGTTTGGCTGGAATTTTAAAGATACACTATGCGGGATTTTTGGATGTACGGAGTCATATAGAAGAAATCCCTCTAAATCATCACTTTTGACCCATTAGACGTTTGCGATAGTTTGTGGAAGTTAAGCAGCAGGCATCCACCAAAAAAAACTTAATATAGCGAGGTAAAACGCCAAATTAGAGTGAATCTGGGGTTAGCATGTTAACAAACAGTAACCAACAATTCTGTATAGTGTATCTTTAAACCAGAAAATACATTAAACATGTTATAGATTAAGGATCCTATATGTTTAAAAGTCAATATTTGTCATTCACGTGCAATTTCAAAGGAGATGGACTGAGGAAACTGCTTATTAACAAGTTGAATCTTGTTTTCTTTTATTATCAGAACAATGCACTGATTCATTTGAAGGATGTCTGGTAACTTAGCATCAAAATTTTAAAATTCAAAATGCCAGTGTTAAAGAAAGATGATGAATCTTGTTTTTTATTGCAGTATATAAATGATACATTCAGTTGTTATTAATAACTTTGTGTGATCCCATTCTATGTAAAACAACATGTGTGTACAACTCCGCCCTGTTGTGTAGGTTATTATCTGAGTGCCCAGTTGTGGAAGCACCCTGTGGGGTCCAGAGGCGCAGTGATGACTGCAGTAATGAAGCCCACTGCTCCTGATGGGGAGTGCCTAATGTTCTGGTACTATATGGAGGGAAGTGGAGTGGGAGAACTCAGCGTTTATCTTCGAACCGCTGACAACAACACTGTCCAGCACTGGACCAGGAGTGGAGATCAGGGGAAGCACTGGAGGCACGGAAGAGTGACACTTCTCAGTCTTGAAACCCCATATCAGGTACTTGGTGGTTAGTTATCAATAAATGATTTGTGAATAAACGATTGCCTAATCAGTGCACATTTTGAAAAGCATCTTAAAACTAATTTGTTCTGGACTTTTTTTAATATAATTTTCTAACATGATATTTTTGGGGTTTGCACTATTCATGCATATATTTTATACATGCTGTTGTCCATCTTTTTACTATGTTCCCAAGATTCACTCAACTTGGCTTTTCGTCTCGCTCTCGTGTTTTTTGGTGCTTTGTCAGTGATTTTTTTTTTTAGCTTTCTCTTGGATACATGCTGCTTACGGCCTGGCAACTGGTTGCTATGGTTTTATAAAGTTTACATTAACGTGCTATCGGTTGCTTTGATTGTTCCTTTTTTCCATACTGGCCATAAGGAGTTCCCTTCCTAAATTAGTTTTCATTCTAAGTGATGAGGGACAAAATCCACAGTCCTCATTCAGTGTAACAATATGTTCAGTCAGGACCACTTTAGTCAAAAAAAACTTTAATTCCATTTGCAGTATTATATTTGGTGGCCTTTCCTCGGGCCTATGCAGAAAGCCTCTTCCATGCGCCTACATGAAAAGCCTGAGGCAGAGAACGCAAACCTCCTTGCCCTTCCATGTGCAAACAAGGAAACCCTGAGGCAGAGAGAGCACACCGCCCTGCCCTTCCATGTGCCTACATGGAAAGCCTAAGGCAGGGAGAGCAGTAGCAAAGACCTCCTGGGAACAGAACAGAGACACAAACAGAAATTACATTGATAAGTCAGACACAACATGAAAAGGAGGAGCTGGGGTGGAGGTGGGTTGCAAAGTGACTTGCAAAGGAAGCAGCAACAGTAGGCAGGCCAGAGCAGTTTAAATAGGGCACTCTGAAAGACATTCACCATTTGGTTGCATAGAAAGGAATCATGTGATCTGTCAGCTGCTCCATCAGTTGATTGGGCTGCTGAGCTTGACATTGTGTCTTGCCTGAACTAATGCTGTGTGTGCAATTTGTGAAGTTTAGCTGAAGTTAAAATGAGGCTAAAGCAGTCTTAGTCAGACTAAATCAAATGTAAAAATAATCACATTTCAAAATCACAATCTTTTTAGTATGAAATTCCTTTTGTATCCACTCCTCTGCTACAGCTCAGTAAGGAAACATTTGATACTAAAAAGACTATAACGCTGGAAGATAACAACACTGGAATCACTTTAGAAAGAGATCCATTTGATGCCAGTATGGACAGGAGGACTGATGCTTAATAACTCTTTAACTGTATAATAGCATGTGAATATTGTTTTAAGATTGACTTGAAAATCCTATTCCTTGAGTATAATCAATATGTTTACATTCAGAAATTGTTAGTAGTTTGAGATAAGTCTGCACTTCCTCGGTCAGAACTGTATAGAAATAACATGTCATATAAGTTCAAATCCTTTCATCATTTTAAATGACAGGTGATCTTTGAGGCGGTGGTTGGAGATGGACCGAAGAGAGATATTGCCATTGATGACCTAATTGTCCTGAATGGTGCCTGTCCTCCGCAAGGTTAGTGACCAATGTAAACCCCAAGACTTGAAAGTTAAAATGGAAAATGGATGAAAAGTATTAAAATTAGTATATGTTCTGCTTTTCTAATGTGTGCATGCATGTCCGGTTGCATACGTTATGTGTACCTGTGTTATTCCCTTACAGGATTTTGTGACTTTGAAATGGACCTGTGTAGTTGGGTGAACAATCCTCCAGCAGAGTCTGGAGTGGACTGGGACTGGCTCTCAGGTGAGAGTAAGGGTTCCCTTATTCCAAACAGGGACCACACCACAAATTCTGCTTTGGGTAAGTCACCACACACACAAACACACTTTGACTACAGGCATCATAATGAGTGTGGGATTTTGCAGTCCACAAAACAGGGAGAGCAACAGGGATCATGTGCTTGGAACAGCTGAAACAGAGAAACATGGATTACTTAAACTTAAAGGATACATTCACAGTGTTTTAAGTCTGTCTTAAAACAGTAGTCAGGTGCCTATATGAACACTGAAACAGGTTTTTGTATCGCTATAGTCATCCCTCCTGTTTGTGCTGGCCATTAAGGGATGAGGGGCTGCAGCAGAGGGATAATGATAATAATGATAAAAAAAAGAAGAAGTACAAGAAGAAGAAGAAGAAGAGGAATTTTATTTATATAGCACTTATCTAATCAAGATTATTTAGTGCTTCCCAAAGTGTATAAAAATAAGACAACAATAACAATACAATACTTTTTTTTTTTTTTTTTTTTAAATGATGTGTACAGAGGCAAAAATAGAACAAATGGAAAAAAACACAAAAGTTACAAATCAAAAAGAAAAAAAAATCAGGCATTAAAAGGGAACAATTAAGTATAAAAATATGTTTCAAGTAATGATTTATGCACAAGTAATGTGCTAGCCAGTCTAATCTCCTAAGGCAGAGAATTCCAGAGCATTGGGGCCTTGATGTCTTGTCTGGGTTTAGCTGCAGAAAAATCACCCAAAAGTCATCCAATTTTTAATAGCAGTGAAGCACTCCATTAAAAGGCTCAGACAGCTAACATTATCTGGCTTAAAGAACAGGTAGATTTGGGTGTCATCAGTGTAACAATGGTAGGATACCCTACTAAAATGGCTGATAATGCGTCCTAATGGAAGCATATAAAGTGAAAACAGAATAGGACCAAGAATAGATCCCTGTGGCACCCCAAACATCAGCGGAGCTGAAGATAAAACAAAATTACCAATGGACGCAGAAAATTCTCCATCTGAGAGATATGATTCAAACCATTTAAGAGCAGTTCCAGATATACCTATGCAATGATTTAGTCTATTGATGAGAATGTTGTGATCAACAGTGTTGAACACAGCACTGAGGTCAAGCAGCAGTAAAATTTCCCAGTATCAGCGCCTGTCAGTTAATCATTAGTGAACCTAGTGACACGGGGCCTAGTAACATAAAGAAGCAATTTCACACTAAAGGTACTGTAACTTTGGAAGATACCAACTAGATCCATCTAACTCAGATTGCTGTAGTCTCATATTAACTTCAGATATACTTTTTAATGTGTTTTTGCACACAACAAGGATGGTAGATTCTGTCCCCCATCACTGACATTGTAATTGCATTAGGAAGTGATCTCTTAATGGCCAGTGTGAACAGAAGGAATGATTATAGCATGCAGTGTTTCAATATTTATCAGTCAAGCTTCAAAGAAATACTTCACCCCCTGCATGTCACCTTGAATTTGTAACACAAATTCAATGTAACGCAGTATTTTCCTCACATCCCTCCATGAAGAAGAAATAATCCAAAAAATGAGAATTAAGGTCATGGGGTCCGTGTTTACCAAAAGCAAAACTATATCAAAACATCTGTTCACAAACTCTCACACAAGTCATGCAGTCTAATCCAAGTCTCATTTATCCAGTTGTATGCTGAATACTTCCCAAACAAAGCCCCTTCCGACTGGGAACTGAACTAAATGTGAAACTTATCTATGCTCTTTTCAAAGCCAGACTCCATCGGCAAAACCGGTAATTTTACTTCACTAAATACAGGAGGTGCTGGTCTACCACTGCCTCAATTGAAAGTTATGTTTTGTTTTTTGTGTTATTGTGTGACTCTAATGAATCCAACCTGACCTTTAAAAACACCAAAGTCACACAATAACACAAACTATCTGATAGAGGCAGTGGTAGACGAACAACTCTCTTGATCATGGAGCCGCTCATATTTTAGGTGACTGTATAAAGCCGTTATGTGAATCTGAAATTATGCAAATTATTTGCATGTGCAGGACACTTTTGGAAAAAAATGTCCTGGATATTTTATGTTGTTTCTTTCACCCTACAGGCCACTTTGCATTCTTCACGGCCTCTCAGTCTGCGAAAGAAGTTATTGCCCAACTGGAGAGTGAGACAATGGAGGCAGTAGACCGAGCTTGCCTGCAGATTTGGCACTATGCCGAAGGGTGGTTATCAGATGGTGAGTACACTGGCATGGGACAAAATGTTATGTCATGATCACCCTGGCCAAAATATTTGCAATTCAGAAATGTGCTTGAAACTCTTAAAATGGCACTAAGACATGCTGGGGTCGTTTTACCTACATTTTGTTAATAAACAAATATATACTGCATCACAGATAGGACACACATTTTGTTTAGTGAACATCCTTCTAGTGAAAAACAAACAATGTTAAAACGCCAGGCTTTTTAAAAAATATGAATGGTATTCATATATTTCATATTCATAAATGAAAAAGTTCCTAAGATCAAATGCTAGAGCATTGATGGGTATAGTGGAAAGGAGTGTATGCAAGAGCAAAGGCAAAATACATCCAGGGGGCAATACAAAACAAAAAGACAAAATTGAAATTTGCAAATTTGCACATACCATATTCTGTTATTGTTTGATACAATATGATACGATACCTTACAATACAATACGATATGATACAATACAATATAATATTATATGATACGATACGACATGACATGACATGGCACGATACAGTACAATATGATATGATATGTATATTTATACACTGAAGTTGTTTGTTTGTGTTAATTTAGCAGTAGTTCTTGTTCTTATTTGTAAAAAGGAAATGCAATAAATATAATGGGGGAGGGGGGCACAATAAATACAGTACGACAACAATATAAAAACATAAAAGCAGTTGATGAAAATTAAATGAATAGTTTACAGTCTTACATTTGTATATTTAACTGGGTATAAACATCATACATATGATACTCTCAGATAGTGTGGGATAAAATTATTTTTCGAAGCTTCTAACTTATTATCAGAGGGGGCTCCTGGTTATACAGTGGTACTCTGATGTGCATGCCTCATTTCAGATCTAATTGTCCTACAAAAGAGAAGAGGAAACATTCTCAAACCAGGTTTTCTGATGATGAATTTTGTTTTTTCCAGCGCCTTCTTACATCACGCTTACAGTGTTTGTGAATGAGACTGCTGGGCTGCGTCCTGTGTGGAATACAACTGGATATTTAAATAAAACGTGGATCCAAGACAGGGTGGATTACAGTGCATCAGGGCCTCACCAGGTAAGGCAAAATGTATAATTTTATAATAAACCCTGATAAAGTTCCCTGGGGAAAAAAATAAATCAGTGCACAATTCTAAATTAACTATTATCCTGTCATCACAGATTATTTTACAAGCCAGATGTCCAGACTCAAAGGATGGCACCTTTTCTCTGGATGACATCCATATCATCAGGGGCAGGTTTTGTGACGACACTATTCCAACCACCACTCCAATCCCTGCCACCACCACCACCACTGCTCCTGCCTCCGCCATGGACTGCACATTTGAACAAGGTGACTCAGGAAAACAGGGCAGACTGTGATTCGTCTTATATCATCCTATAATAAAGTATCAAGGTCAACATTTTTCACAGCTAAGTGACTCAATACCTGATTTTCTAGCGACAGTAGCCAGATTCAAACACCAAAAATGTAATACTTTAGCTATTAAAGGAATGCTTAACTCCCAAAATGATCATTTGTATGTAAATTACTCACCCCATGTAACAGTGTATTGGTGAAATTTTTTTTTGTATTTCCCTCATGTCTCCATGATGAATGAAGAATCCAAAAGCAGGGAAAATTCATAATGAATTACAGTCATAGGGGTCCCCATTTAATAACAGCAAAATTATATCAAATCATCTGTCATCATCATTATGCATGTGTTTGGGAAGTACTGAGCACACGATTAGATAAATGAGACTTGAATTATACTGCGCAAGTTGTTTGAGAGTTTGTAAATGGATGTTTTGATAAAGTTTTGCTGTTGGTAAACGTGGTCCCCATGTACTTCCATTCATTAAGAATTTGCTGCATTTTTGGATTCTTCCTTCACAGAGGAGGCATGCAAGAAAAACAAAGGTTTTGTCATGAATTCAGCGTAACATGGAATGAGTTATTGATGTGTATATTATCATTCTGAGAGCAAAGTATTCCTTTAATGTGAAGTGTATCTCTCCATTGTTTCTCAGATATGACTTTTACTTGAAGCCATTTAGATATATACTACATACTTTTAAGTAAATGTTCTGTTGACTATGTATCCCACTCTTTATGTTACAAATGAAGTATTTTAAGAAGTGAAATTATATCTTGTAAAACAGGTCTCTGTAGTTGGGTCCAGGAGGTGAGTGATGATTCGAACTGGACTCTCAGTAGTGGACTTCAAGTGGACCAGCCATGGGACGGACCTCAATATGATCATACTGTCGGAAATAATGAAGGTATTGAGTACTGACATTTATATAAACACCAACACTGGAAAGAAACATAAAACAGAGCCCTGGGAAGAAGACCTGCAAACATATGTAGCAAAGGAGTTGAATGGCAGAACTGTCTCATCAGTGATGAAACAGACAAAGTAACTCTGATCTAGAGCCATGCTTATTCAGTGCCTCACAGTCTGGTAGCCCTTTCTTTGTTTTCTTCACCCACCAAGGTTTCTTCTTACTGTTGAATGGATCTGGATCAAAGGATGGGGAAAGAGCAGTTGTCTCTGTTCCTGTCATTGATCTCACATCACCTATCTGTGTTGGATTCTGGTACTACATGCTCGGGCCTTCAGTATCCACTCTGGACCTGCTGGTTGAGACCGTATGTATCCCAGTTAGTACTACTTTAAACCAGCTGTTACAGAGTTAACTTGCAGTGTCGTAACTTTACAATGACTTGCTTTGTTCTAGATTTCCTCTGAACTGTTGGTGTGGACTCGCCGAGGGACCCAGAATTCAGAGTGGATTAACGCACAAGTAACGATCAGCATGAACAATATAACACGGGTAAACCTTAACTCACATATTCATCTTTGCGATAAAGCCCAACTGATGCTGGATTTTTTTAAGCTGATATTTGAGTGTTTAAAAATCAGATAACAATATATCAGACAAAAACACATAACATAAACAAACATAAGGGTCCCTTAAATTCGTTTTAAAATGAATTGTGAGATTATATGTTGTCATAACCCAGTTCCTAGGCCATGACAAATACGGGAAGGGACACAGTGGATGGTGTTCAATCAAAAAGTATTATTGTGACAAAGTAAATAACTAAAAAATAACTACGTACACTCACTGGCCACTTTATTAGGTATTCAACTGCTCGTTAATGCAAATTACTAATCAGCCACGTGGCAGCAACTCAATACATCTAGGCATGTCAACATGGTCAAGACGACCTGCTGAAGTTCAAACCGAGCATCAGAATGGAGAAGAAAGGTGATTAAGTGACTTTGAACGTGGCATGGTTGTTGGTGCCAGACGGGCTGGTCTGAGTATTTCAGAAACTGCTGCACCAGGTGCCACTCCTGCCAGCTAAGAACAGGGAAAAAAAATTGGAAAATAGAAGATTGGAAAAACGTTGCCTGGTCTGATGAGTCTGGATTTCTGCTGCCACATTCAGATAGTAGGGTCAGAATTTGGTGTAAACAACATGAAAGCATGGATCCATCCTGCCTGTTGCTGACCGTGTCCATCCCTTTATGACCACAGTGTACCCATCTTCTGATGGCTACTTCCAGCAGGATAACGCACCATGTCACAAAGCTCAAATCATCTCAAACTGGTTTCTTGAACATGACAATGAGTTCACTGTACTCCAATGGCCTCCACAGTCACCAGATCTCAATCCAACAGAGCACCTTTGGGATGTGGTGGGACAGGAGATTCACATCATGGATGTGCTTCCGACAAGTCTGCAGCAGCTGTGTGATGCTATCATGTCAATATGGACCAAAATCTCTGAGGAATGTTTCCAGCACCTTGTTCAATCTATTACACCAAGAATTAAGGCAGTTCTGAAGGCAAAAGGGGGTCCAACCTGGTACTAGCAAGGTGTACCTAATAAAGGCAAGTGTGTATGGAGTGTGGCTAATCAATAAGTCAGTGATGTAGATGTGAGTGAGTGAAAATAGTGTGGTGTCAGGTGTTGTGAAGCGAAACAAAAGAAAAAACAAACAAAGGCCAAAATGCACAAACGCCAGAGATGAGTCAAAGTACAAAGAGAGAATGAGCAACACTGGAGCTGGGTTTTAATTCTCCAGAAGCGCTCAGCCCAGGTGTTCCGAATCAGCCGCTGCACTGCCGTGATGCCTTCAAGAACAGAGGGGAAAACCAGTTTCTGGTGAACCACAGCAAACTCAGCACCTCAGGGGCCATCAAAATATATTAAGCAGGACCTTTAACAGTTGAAAATTAGACTACTCAGTCCTATCTGTTAGACAAACAACGGCACCACTGTTTTTAAACTATCTCAAAGACATCTTTGACCTTTCTCCCCTACAATTATTCCAATATGTTTGCAATAAGATAATATCAGCAGTTTATCAGTAGGGCTCAAATCTGCACATGCATTTCGTTTATTTCATTTTATTTATTAGGATCCCCATCAGTGATTAAGACAGAATACAGGGACAGGATCAGTGTTACAGAGGCACAAACCAAATTCTTTAAATCACTCCAAACTCTTTTTTTCCTTGTCTTTTGTGTTTCTCCTTCGTCCACAGTTGATGTTCACCGGCCACAGTAACACCAACAGCCGAGGATTCATTGCCATTGATGATATTACAGTGAAGGAGGGTGCCTGCAGTAATCTGAGTACGTAAAGACTTATCCACCATTGCTTGATGTTCACAGGAAGTCAAAACATACTAGAGACTATTACAGCTTCTCTCTCTTTTTTTTTTTTTTTTTTTTTTACACCATTTTAGATGTGTGTGGGTTTGATTCCAGCTGCTGTGACTTTGAGAATGATGTCAGTCATAAGGGTCTCTGGGGTCGCAAAAGAGGCACAAAACATCAAGTGGATCACACGTATGGAACTGAAAATGGTGAGTGTAAAGCTGCTGAGATTATGTGATTAATAACAGAGAAAAGCAATCGTGGTCTCACCGATTGCTCACCGAAGCTACATCTGCTATGTTTTCAAACTCTTACCTTTGTTTTTATTGTGAAATACTGGACAATTTTACCTCATCAGGTGTCTCAAATGATTGTAATGCAACAGTCTGGGAAGAGAACATCACTCTTTGGGTGACCTGCTAGTTTGGGAACCCCTGTTTAAGAGTGTGTAGTGTTGCTAACATCTATCAAACCAGTGGTTCCCAACTGGTCCAGCCACGGGGTCCAGATTTCTCCTTATAGTTCAAGGTCCACACAGTTTAATATATTCAGCATTATACTTGTGTTTGGCCATGTTGTCATGCTACTTTGTTGTACTCTCTAGTAGCTGTCTGTTCTTCGCTCACGCTACAGTAGAAAATGGCACTTCAAAATTCACTGTACTACTGTAGTGTGTGTTCTACAAACTTGACATGTTGACGAGTCACTTGGGGTCCATTTAGACTGGACCTGGGACTCACTTTTAGACCCACCAGTTGGGAATCACTGAGTTAAACAACAGTTGAAGCATGCATGGATTTTTAGTCACGATAGCATCACACCTGGTGTCCGTAGATCCATAAATATCCTTGGTGTCCAACGCAAGGAAGTGGATTTCTTAGTGTATGGTTAGAAACCTGATAGAAACTACCTGTAGCCATGGGGGGGAGGCTAATTTTGTCTGTTTGGCACATTGGATATCACAGAGATTTCCATAGGAATGAATGGACTTCCTGTTGCCACATCTTGGTACACATGCATAAGAGGTGAAGCGTAAAGATGGTCATGTTGTTCAGTCGTGTCAAACACTTTTCGTGAAGTGAAATGTCTCAACAACTGTTGGATGGATTTTTGTACAGATATTCATGGCTTTTAGACAGTCAGTCCCACTGATTGATGTAGCACCACCATCAGGTCAGACATTTAATGTGTTCGTCACCTTGGTTTATGACCAAAGACAATGCAAAACCCATTCCCGTCAGCTTCAGCTGTACTTTGTGTTCAGTGCAAGTTCTAGCATGCTAACATGCTACGCTAAAATGTTCAACGTGGCAAACAAAAGGTCTATACCTGCTAAACATGTCATATTGAGCATGTTAGCATGCTCATGTCTTGTCAAGTCAATCAGTCTTGCTGTAGCTGGATGTTTGATGTTAAACAGCTCTAACTAACTAACTCTGCTGTAGGTTTCTACATGACTGTGATGATGTCAAACTCGACAGAGACTGAAGTAGCTCAGCTGCTCACACCTGAGGTCACCTCAGCTACAGAGATATGTGTACGCTTCTGGTGAGTCCAGTGCTGCCATCACACACTGTACACACAGTTGTGGGATGAAGATTTTAATGTGTATCTGCTGTATTTGTCCAGGTACTGGATACCTGCAGGTCCATCTAACAACCTTGCTGTGCATGTTCTGCGGAGTGGGGAGCCAGGTGAAGCACTTTGGGAACGATCTGGAGCGCCCTCTTCAGGCTGGGAGGTGGCAGAGGTCACTGTGTCCTCCCCTGCACCATTCAACGTAAGTTTTTAACTTGTTTACAATGACCCCATACCTCGCACTCTCCGCCAAACAAATTGTCTCCTCTGCAGTGAGTCACTAAACTACATACTGCATTGTAATTTCAGTCATTCCTGTAAGTCTGCTTTCTAAAACAGTTCATGTCCTTCACCAGGTGGTGTTTAAGGCAGTCCATGCGCCAGGCACCATCGCTACAGTGAAATTAGATGACATTTCTGTGAAGGATGGGGCCTGCAGTCCTACAGGCAGCTGTGACTTTGAGTCCGGACAGTGCACCTGGGTCAACATCCCTAAAGAAGATGGACATGACTGGGTGCTGGCCAGTGGCGGTTTTCAGGGTCCACCGACAGACCAAACCACTCAGACCCCAGAGGGTACGACCTTTGATATGTCTCAATGTAATAAGATGAACATGGACATGCAAATAGAGTAGAAATCCCAGCTCTATCCAGAGATCACATTCATAGAGGAGCAAATCCCAGTATAAATTACTGATCAGCAGTAAAATGGACTTTCAAGAGAAAAATCTTTATATCAAAAATCTCAGGATTAAACATAGTAAATCTGTTGGTAATGAGTTTAACTCTGGGGGGCAACACTGGGCATTCATATGCTCGGCAGCATGGAGAGGGGAATTTACAGATTTAAACCCTTAAAGCTGCACTAATTAATATTTTAGATCAAGAAAAGGTCAAATGACTATGTGTAATGTCAAAGATGCTCCATAATAAAAGAGCTATTACAAGCTGCACCAATGGCAAGGAATTTTATTTTTTTTAAAGATATTTTTGGGGCATTTTTGCCTTTAATTGATAGGACAGTGAGAAGGCGGAGAGAGAGAGAGAGAGAGAGGGAATGATGTGCAGCGAAGGGCCACAGGCTGGAGTCGAACCCGGGCCACTGCGGCAACAGGGGGCGCCTGCTCTATCCACTGAGCCACCGACGCCCCGGAAATCTTTTCATTTCAACCCAAACTATCCTCTTTTTCCTGAAACTTCAAGTCTACAGAGCAATACATTCTAAAACATAATAAAGGATACAGAAAAGAGTAAAGAGAAAAAAAGATATGATAGGTAAAAGTATTACTAAATGACTTACAATTTAAAAAATAAATCACCATTAAAAATAGCAAAAGTGAAGACAAGAGGTGCAAAGGTAAAAGTATTATTTAAAATGATTTAAAACTGGGTTTAAAAATAACTTTGCAGTAATTACAGGTTGGAATGGGCAGTGTAAAAAGGAATGTTTTAGCTTTGACTTAAAAGTGTTGAGAGTCGGGGCTTGTCTAACATCATCTGGGAGGTTATTCCAGGTTTGTGCTGCATGATAACAAAACACTGCTTCACCATGTTTCATTCTAACTCTTTGGACGGTCAGCAGGCCGACCCCAGATGTCCTGAGTCCTAGAGGGTTCATGTCACAAGCATGTCAGAGATATATTTGGCGCTGAGGCACAGAGTGATTTATACACAAGCAGCAACCTAACATTTTTTTAAGGTTAAGTGGCTAATCATATCAATTATAGCAGCTCTGACACACTCTGCTGGTACAGCACCTTTAATAACTGTGGAGGGCACAAAATGATGATAGGTAGCTTCATTTTTTCCTTTGTTTGACATTTGAAAATGTGACAAGCCTCAGCAAATAAGTGAATACAAAGTTAGCTGCCTAAGAAGCTCAACAGCCACCAGTGTTGCAATCTATGATTAATTTGAGCCTCTGTAGCTGCTGTTCCACTGTTACTTATTAACTTCTCTTTTTATCCCTGACTTATGTCCTGACATTACCTCCTTATTGCCCTACAAACAATTTCCTTATGTCTGTTCCACAAAGAAACTTTAAAAACTGAGACATCTGATCCTTCTCTAAGTAATCTGCAATCACAGATTTTGAAAAGTTCAAACAGCCAAAATTATAGTTTGCACTAAAAAATAAGGTCCCTCATGAGACATGTGTGCAGCTGACACACTGAAATGACTGATCACTGACGGTACAATCATTAAATATTGCAGAGGTTTGTAATTCTTGTGCTATTCTTATTTTATGTAATATCTGTATTCTTATTATTGCATTCAGGTCGGTTTTTATTGAGCTCATCACTGCACCGAAGCCACAGCAGTGTAGCGCAGGTATTGTCAGAATGGATCCAACTGAGAGACACCACCTCCTGTCTCACCTTCTGGTACCATATGGACAGCAGGTCAGCAAAGGAAAATTACAAAACACCACCCTTTAAACACCACACAGGATGTGACAACACAGAGGATGCACTTCATCCTGTTTGTCCTGTTTAGCTTCCTCACTGACTTCCTCTGAAAGTGGGCACAAATGTCATTTGTGAATCACCTGCTCCCATTTTGTGCAAGACTAAGAACATCCTGTGACAGAGTTCACCTTTTACACAGATGTGTGTGTGAAAAAGACCCTAATGGACTCAGCAACCTAGAAATAAGATGCATGTAGAATATATATATAAATACAAGTAGCTCAAATGAACCAAAGGAATAGCTGATAAATAATTTTTTACACACTAACAATAATTTCCAGGATTTCCTTTTTTAGCACTGATAAAGTATAAAGTCATCTGCAAAGATAAAGAAAAGATACTAAAGAAACTTTTTGATTAAACTAAGTTGACAAAAGTTTTCAGATTTCACATTTCATATTTAACATTTCACATTTGTCTGTCTGTCAGTGACTCCGGTACACTGAAGGTGTACATGCGTTCAGGGCAGTCGGAGGAGCATCTGATGTTCAATGGTACCAGCAGTGGACGTGGCTGGACCAGGTTCTCTCAGTCTATAGAGAGGAGAACACCTTTCCAGGTAATACCAAACAGGCTCAGGGGTTTAAATAATAATAGAATTGAAAAGAATGGATGTTTTATCGATGATATTCACTGACTCCCTCCATGACCATATGCTCAGCTGCTGATTGAAGCAGAGACTAACAACAGAGGATTCATTGCCATTGATGACATCAGTGTCACACCAGGCCTTTGTCAAGGTACTGATACTGTTTTTATTTAAATTTCTTTAGTTAATTAGTCGAGTGGTACACGAATGAGTCCTGAAGCCAGGAAATGAGTTAGCATATTTGCACCTCGTGTTGAAGTCAATGGGTTTTTGGTGGTTGCTAACAAGTGGCTAAATGAGACTACAGAGGTTGTTGGGGGCAACAAGCTTAGTGGTGCTGATGTTGAAGTCATGCGACCATGGTGTAGTTCATTTAAGCCCCGTTTCCACCAAACACATTCGCTATGGTACCTTTGGAACCAAAAGTAACCCTTCTGACATGGTACCTAGACCCTAGTGTTTCCACTGCAAATAGTACTCTTAGGGTGCTTTCACACCTGCCCTGTTTGGTTCGGTTCAATGGAACTCAAGTTCATTTGCCCCCTAAGTGCGGTTCGTTTGGGCACGTGTGAACACAGCAATTGCACTTGGGTGTGAGGTGGTCTCTGTCCGGTTACACCCGAACTCTGGAACGGTTTGTTTGTGGTGAGAACGTTTTCCGACCTCGATCTGAACCAACTGCAGCCACATTACGCGTTGTTTGGGTTAAACATGAGCATGTTACAGTCCTGGAGGATTATTAATGTGCACCTCCTCCTGTAGCTACTGCCTTAATATGCACATTCAGCACATCCAATGCATCAAGACATTGTTCGCCTTGTTTTCACACTGTATGGTTTGACTACAATGAACAATGACAGCAATATAGTCCAAGATGACCAGCGCTAAAATCAACCTGCGTAGTTGTCCCTCCATTGTGACATTAGAAAGTGTCACATTTATCTTGCAAGTGTACTCTTCTTCAATGTTTTGTTCACTTCTTGTATTTTTCCCACATAAAAATTCTGACCAATCAAGAGCAGCTTTCTTGCGCAAGCATTTTATCTGGTCTGCTTGTAAATGCTGCCGTGAGAACATGAACCAACTCTTGGCAGTTATGCAACTTTGTAACAAAATCAGTCCCTGATTTGGACCAAAGCAAAACAACTCTAGGTCTGAAAGCAGCCTTAAATGTGGGCGGGGTTGTTGTCACTCACTGTACTGTATGGCTCTTCACCGGTGACACAAAGGGAAGCACCTGCACCTCATTTATCGTCCACAGAACGAGGTTGCATGCAAACTTTTTTAGAACAAAATAAAACAGGCTGCAGCGAGATTCTCTCTCCATGGGATATTTAAAAGTAGCAGGTTTGTGCATTTAGTCCTTCTCAGGCAAGCTCAGGGCCCACAGGAACGATGCTCCACGATGCCTTTTTTTCTCTCAGTGAGGATTAGAATATATGCCGTTCACATAATCCAGTCAAATCCAGTCAAAATGACCATTTATTTTCAAATGATTAAAAATCCATTCATTACTAAAAGTCTTCCAAAAAGTCATCCAAGAATGACAATAAAAACTAAAGTAATGGTCAAAATTGTCATATTTAAATTTAAGGTGTTTTGATGGATTTATGTCGTCACCTCATGCATTGAGTAACATTACAAATAAACATTCCACCTTAAAAGTCACCAGTCGGCCCAGTGAATTAAGTTATTTTTCTCTGACTCAAGCTGCTGCAAGAGGCAGCAAAACATCCTTTCATTGTATAGTTACAGTTTACTAATATATATGACTTGCCATGGTATGAACAGAGATTACATAATTTTCAAAACCTGAGCAAGAGTATGTGTGTGGAGTGCAGTGTTCACAGCTCCACCTTTTTGTACCGAACCTGTGTGCTAGGTACCCCAACAGAGGGGTGACCAGAAATGGGGATGGTACAGAACAGTTCCATTGGTACCATCCACAACTTTTCACAGTGGAAATGTAAAAAAAGCGTGCTGAACTGAACCGTACTGTACCCGACTGCTCGATGGAAATGGGGCTTTATAGATTAACGTTAGCTTTTAACCTCTGGTGACTGCATTCATGCTTGAAAACTCATAAATGTGCTGTTTAGTTGTGAGGATTATTGTACAGAGCAAAATGTGTGAGTATTATAAAGTCGTGTTTGCCACAGAGCTTATTTTCTGCAGTAATCCAACACAGCAGGAAAATCACATCGGCTTTTTGTCGAGGGAACCAGGGCGACGCTACCTTCCGAGTTAGCCTATAAAAACAAAGCAAAAAAACGTCATCTCTGCAGCGCTATACATGCTTGATGATATTTAAATAAATAAAAATGTTTTCTTTTCTTGTAGTAAATGACACAAGTTTGAGATTTGTGGGCTGTTCATTTGAAAATGACACATGTGGCTGGGAGGACATCAGCCATGGCGGTTGTCAGTGGACAAGAGGAAAAAATGCTTCTGGGAACACTGGACCCTCTGTGGACCACACAGTGGGCACAGGACTGGGTAAGGCCACACAGTAACCCCTCTGATTCTGATACTGCCTTTATTTTCAATGGGAGAGGTTATCTGCGTCTGATCCGTCACTTATAGCAATAAAAGGCAGAACAGTGAGGTTAACAAAATTCTTGATGCTTCAGTGCAACTAAATTAGTACACATTAGTAAACAATGTGGGCTTCCACTCATAGAATAAACAAAGCACCTTTCATAGTTACAACCCACCAAAGGGGGAAGAGGCAACAAAGCAGTACACTTTTCATCTTTCATCCATCTTTAAGTATTATAATGAGAAGTTTGTTACAACGGTAAAAGAAGCTGAATATGCTAATTTGCTGAATAAGCTGAATTTGTTTCCCCTTTTACAGTATGTATGGTGGCTGTGTGTTTGCCACAGTTTCTACATCCCCATGCTTTTTTTGTTCTTGCTTGGATTCGTTGACTGTAATGCTTATTCTATGAAATTCTTTACTGAATTATGCTTTTAGTTTTTCTGTCATCACATCTAAAAATATGATGTGCGTTTTTAATTTAGCAGCACCATATGTCCCTGTATTGCCTAAACCTTTGAGACTGTTACACAAAAAGGGGGGAAACTCAACAATCATGGTGCCTTCCTGACAAAAATATATAATAAATCCCCTGTGAAATAAGATAAACAGCTTTTTACTGCATGCATTGCAGACTCAGCTCGATTTCAGCTGAAAATTAAGGAGGTTTATAATGTCATTGCCACTGAAAATCGTTGGTTTCAGGCTCTCTAGTGTGAATTAAAATGTAAATATAAAATCATGCCAGCACGTTTCCACTACATGTCAGTCTGGCAGATCTAGCATTGCTTCATTTTTTTTCCTGCCGTGCTTTTTACACTGCTGACAGTGTATAGAAAAAATAAGGGGGCTGTCATTGGTTCTTCCAGGTTGGTACATGGCAGTGGAGCCTGACCACGGAAGTCAAATGAGCCCTGCTGCCCTACAAAGTCCCACCATGAAACAGGCCAGTGCCACCTGCACACTACACTTCTACTACAACATGTATGGAGACGGTATGTTTTCCATTATTGTGTTCTGCATGTATGTTCTTGCTTTCTTTGTATGCAAGTTTGCATGACATCTTTGACACTGCTGTAGACATAGAGGAGCTGACTGCGCTGCTAAAGGAGGGCGCCAGGACCACTGCACTGTGGTGGCTGTCCGGTAACCATAGAGATTCGTGGCATCATGGTGAGGTAACAGTGGGTCGAATCCCTCTGGACTTCACCATCCTGTTTGAAGCATCCAGGGCCTTCAACAGTCGGGGACACATCGCCATTGATGACATAGATTTCACCAACTGCACCCTGCCTGGTAAGCTCTACCTGCAGGACACTCGGTTTATGTCAGGTGGCTCCTTTTATCAAGCTGATTTCCACTGATGAAATATATTTTGGTTTCCACCTCAGAGCCCCAGCCCTTGTGTCCACACAATATGTTCACGTGCAACAACAGTGTGTGTGTGGAGCAAAACCAAGTGTGTGACTTCAGTGATGACTGTGGGGACCGGTCTGATGAGAACAACTGTGGTGAGATAAGACACACTAAATGTACCTGTACAGTAAATTCATATATGTCAGGTCATACAGGCTATCCCTCTAAACTTCCCCTTGTCCTGAACATTATTTCATAATTTCTGTTGAAAGGTCTCAAAGTTAAGTAAAATTTGATAGTGAGTAAGTCTATTTAAACTTATAAGCATGAATGGAATGAAAAGTTTAAAATTGTTTACATTGATTTTTAGTGTCTTTCCTGATTTGTATGATTTTCATCAGTAAAAATACAATAGTATGTGATGTGTAATGTATAATACATTCATAGAGTCATAGTGTGATGGGCTTTTCCATGTGTTGTTGTTTTATAAACCAACCAAGAGCTGCACATTCACAGGTTGATGTTCTCGATTATCAGTTCATAACTTGTCTACCTCTCGCCCTCCTTTTACCTGATGATAATAATGTAGAGACACATGCAGAGCGCTGCAGCTTTGAGCAAGGCCTGTGTTCGTGGGCGAGAAGTGATGTGGACACACCTAGAGTTGAGTGGACGTGTCACAAAGGACAGGAGGCCTGGCCCAAACATGGGCCTCCCAGGGATCACACCCATAACTCTGCTGCAGGTATCACCCTCCCTGAGCTGCTTGGCATTTAGATAATCCTCACTGTCTTTGACTCTGAATAACTTGTTAGATGGTTAATTGAGCATAGTGTTAGTTCGGGCAGGACAGCTCACATCCCAGCTACATCAGCTGATCTCAAACAGCCAATCAACTGATGGAGCAGCTGATTGATGGAAAGGAGTCAGCTGACAGATCACATGATTCCTTTCTGTGCAACCAATAGGTAAATCTCATTCAGGGCGCCCTATTTAAACTGCTCTGGCCTGCCTACTGTTGCTGTTTCGTGTGCAAGCCGCTTTGCAACCTGCCTCCACCCAGCTCCTCCTTTTTATGTTGTGTCTGACTTATCAGTGCCGTTTCTGTTTGTCATTGATGCTGCTCTGTTCTGTTCCTGGGGGGTCTTTACTGCTGCTCTCCCTGCCTCAGGCTTTCCATGTAGGCACATGGAAAGGCAGGAGGTGTGCTCTTTGTCTCAGGCTTTCCTCGTTTGCACATGGAAGGGCAGAGAGGTTTGCTCTCTCTACCTCAAGACTTTCCATGTAAGCGCGTGGAAGGGCAGAGAGGTGTGCTCTCTCTGCCTTAGGCTTTCCACGTAGGCACGTGGAAGAGGCTTTCTGTGTAGGCCTAGGAAGGGAAGAGAGGCCCCTGAACAGAGCCATACTGCCAAATATAATACTGCAAATGGAAATAAAGTTTTCTTTGACTAAAGTGTTCTTGATCAGTAATGCTATACTTTACTTATACCTTTCCAATTTCATTATACAGGTCACTATATCATCCCTGGGACTGACCTGACTGAGAAGGGTCAGGCGTCAGAGATCCTCTCCAAAACATTATTACCCAGCTATAACTGCACTGTGGGTAAATGTATGTGTACGTAGCATGTTACATCCTTACAAAAGAGCTGTGATGACTGTTATTGTATCCATGCAGGTGAGATTCTTCTACTTCAGCCTGGATGATGCTCCAGCCAGACTGATGGCCCAGTCCAGGACGCGACAGTCTGGTAGTGACGACACCATGTTATGGCTCAGGGGTACAGCTCAGAGTTACAGCTGGCAGAGAGCAGAGGTCACATTCTCCTCCTCAGACAATAGCAAGGTCAGTGAGGAAGGAGACAGGTAATTAAATGATGGACGACAGCTGCATTAAGCAGGGATTCATTCATGAAAATGTTGTCAGATTGGTAACTCTCTCACGTGTATACAAAAAGGAAACATTTTTAAAGCTCCTCCGATCAGTATTTTAAAGTGAGCAGTGGTTTGAATGACAACATGTAATGTGAAAGATGTTGCTCATGTTGACAAACCCACAGAGAATTATTATTTATTTGGTTTTACAGCTCATAACTTTACTGTTTTGGTTCACTCTCGTCGCTCTCATCGTTTTCAGCTGCAGCAGGCAACTGTTTTCTGCAACAAAAAAAAAAGTTAAAAAATAAATAAACCACTCCACACTACCTGCTCAGCACCAGATGTCAGACTGAACTTATAGGAGCCTGATTTCTTACTGTGGAGTTAGGGGACAGCAAATCTAACCTACAGTGAGAGTGGAATGGGACTTTGCTTCCTAAAGCAGCCAGAAACACAACTCCAGGTCTGCTCAATGTTCAAATAAGCAACTGTTTGCTAAAAACTGCCCCCAGCTGGCCAAAAAAATCAATTAATGCAGGTTTAAATAGATTCATATGAATGGCACTGATAAATATAAAAGGTAGTTTAGAAAGCCTCTCTCCCTGCTTTATCTCTGACCTCTTGGTACCATATGCACCGGTACATACTTAGAGATCCTCAGGCAGAGGTCAGAGGCCCAACAGAGCGCCCCAAGACCCTAGAACGATCGACCCAAGGAAGTCTGAGTCAGGGATCTCCTATAAGTCCTGTCTTAAAACATACTTTTATCAGAACGCCTTTTCGGTTTTACAATATATTATCTATGACTAATACTTTTACTATCTATTTTAAACTATTATCGAGTTTTCCGTTGACTGATTTTAATTTGCTTTAAAACATTCGTACCTTTTCATACGCTGTATTTGTTTTGATACACCAAATTGCTCTTTACATTTTCTTTTAAAGCCTGATGATTTTATGACTTCTCTGAAAAGTGCTTTATACTAACATTACTAAAATTATTCATATTATCATTATTGTATAGTTTAAGCAGCATTGTTGAGCATTGTTGCCTCACAGCAAGAGGGTTCCTGGTTTGAAACCAGGGTGTGGGAGCCAGGAATTTGTACGTGTAGATTTGCATGTTCTCCCCGTGTCAGCGTGGGTTTTCTCCAGGTTCTCCGGTTTCCCCTCACAGTCCAAAGACATGTACATTAAGTTAATTGGTGACTCTAAAGGCCCTGACACACCAAGCCGACGGTCGGCCGTCGACCAAAGTCGGGCCGTCGGTGAGCGTCTGTCAGCCTAGTTTTTGCGGTGTGTCCCGCACCGTCGGCACTTTGGCGTCGGCTTCGGTGGCTTTTCGGCCGATTGAGCATATTGAATCGGCGGCAGAGCTTGTCGATGAGAGAGATCACTCTGATTGGCTGTTCAGGTTTTATTTCCTCGCCCCTGTAGCGAGTGAATCTGCCTGTAGTCAAACCGGGGCTCACCGGTGCTTCCTCCTCAGGCTTCACTTCAGTCAGCTGCCCACAGACCCACTGCTTCTTCCCACTTTAACCTGAATAACAAACCGGAGCTAGCTGGGAGCGGCTAGCGGACCGTTAGCAGCAGCATGACCGGAGGGAAGCACAGCCAGTTAGCCTCCGCTAGCTTCCCAGCTAGCCCCAGCTCTCCGTTTGGATCCAACCGGAGCACCGAGCCCTGGTTTGTTATTCAGGTTAAAGTGGAAAGAAGCAGCAGGTTTATTGGGCAGCTGAGTGAAGTTGAGTGAAGTGGAGCCTGCGGAGGAAACACCGGGACCATCTGGATGTAATAGTCCTTGGAGGTGCTGCGGTGCTCGGCTACACAGATAGGAAACCCCTCGGCTGTCAGGATGTATCACTCTCTCATTCCACTGTCTCTCACACAGGCGCAGAACGTACGTGCCACTTGGCCATTGGATGTAGTCCGTGTAGTGTGTTCAAATGCAACTGACACAGGGCGACGTGAGGCGACGTAGATGACGCAATAGTTGGCTTTTGTCGCCGCTAGTTCTTTGATGTCGGTTTGGTGTATCCACACCTTAAATTGTCCAAAGATGTGAATGTGAGTGTGAATGGTTGTCTGTCTCTACGTGTTAGCCTTGGCCCCCAATAACCTTGTATGGACCCAGCCCTCCTGAGTGTGATATATGTGTCGGTTGTTCAATGTCTGGTGGTGTTTGTGCATTGTGTGTGTATTCATATGTTGTTCAATGTTTGGTGGTGTTTGTTGGTGGTGTTTTGTCTATCCAAATGTTGTGACAGATTGTGAAAACAAATTTCCCCATGGGACAATAAAGGCTATCTATCTATTGACCTGTCCAGGGTGTACCCTGCCTCTCACCCAATGTCAGCTGGGATGGGCTCCAGCCACCCCGCGACCCCTAACAGGATAAGCGGTTATGTAAATGAATGAATGAATGAATGTGTAGTTTTAGCTTTTTGCAAATTGGCCTTGACTTTATTTCAAGACTTTGTTAATTATGCGTTTGGTCACCCAGAAATAAAATTAAAGCAGAAATAAAAAGTAGCAGCAATGTAAGACGGTAGTTTTTATAACTCCGTAGCCGGAGGCATATGTTTTTGGGTTGTCCGTCTGTCTGCCCTACTCTTATGATTGCGATATCTCAAGAAGGCCTTGAGGGAATTTCATCAAATTTGGCAAAAACGCCCACCTAAACTTGAGGATGAACTGATTAGAATTTGGTGATCACACGTTTTCGGCCATATTTCAAGAACTTATATGTTAATTATGAGGGGTGGGAATCACCAGAGGATCTACGATACAATATTATCACGATACTTAAGTTGAGATACAATATTATTGCGATTAAAAATATGTTGCGATATGCTGAGTATTGCGATAAAAAAAATTTGCAATTCAACTGTAAATCATACTACCTAAGGAAAACTTTGTCAACATCTGTTTTATCTTATAAGATAAAGTTTTTAATTTCTTCATCTCACTTTTTTTGCCACAGCAAAATATGTCTAATGGGCTGAAAAAGCATTTGATTATATTATTCTAGTAGGCTACCTAAAGTTTTATTTGTATTTGTAATAATGATAATTTATATAGTAAAAATATCAATACTTGGCACTGTATGATGATACGATACTGCCACACAAAAATATTGTGATACTACCCCCCACCCTCACTAATTATGATAACATTTGACACAAATGTCTCGTAGGATAGAAAATTAAGTGATGATGTTTTATAACCAAAAGGTTAAAGGTGAACTTTGCTGTGACATCATAATGTTCTGAAAAAAACACTTTACTGGCCTCTATTGAACACCAAAACTCAGGAACAAAAGATATTTGAACAAAGATATTGAACTGTTGACACTAATCTTGGGTTCCCATCTTGAAACTGTGCTGATTGTATAGATCTTCTGTGCTGATGAGGTAAAGATGTGTGTGAAGCATCCATGTTAGAATATGTCGCTCCTTTGCAGCAGCATTTATATTTGAAGTATTGTCTATTATCTTTACTACATATGAGTTCGTCTGTAGTCTGTAACTGCAACTTGACTGGTCCATGGAGGCATACAACCATGAGGTGGTTATCCTAGTTTAAGATTGTCACCTTTTCAGATTGTCTTCAGATACGAGCGAGGTGAGGGTCTCAGAGGGCTGGTTGCACTGGACGACATCTCTTTCTCCAGGGAGTGTTTATTTGACCCTGAAAACAACAAACTGCCTGACACATCACCCACCTCTGCCCCACCTACATCTTCTGTCACTTCTCCAGCCACGCCCGCAACCTCGACCACACCAACCCACCCCTGTCAGGTAAACTACTTCACATAATAAACTCATGTCTGCAAAAGCAATTCTGTGACACATTAAGTAATCCTATTAACCTGTTGAAAATAATCCAAAGCTACTGTTCTCTTTTTTTGGTGTTGCAGGATAATGAGTTTTACTGTTGGCGGTCAGCTGGAGAAGTGTGTATTCTGGCTACTTTACAGTGTGATTATCACCCAGACTGCCCAAAGGGGGAGGACGAGGATGGCTGTGGTGAGGCTGCGTGTTCCATCGACTGCATCCATCTAAAACAGGCTGTAGAGGCCTGCAGTACAAATGCCTCTACCATTTTGTCATTAGTGTACAATGTCTTACAATATGGGCAGTCAAGCGATTAAAAAAAACTAATCGAATTAATTAGATGCTCTGTGATTAATTAATCTAAATTAATCACATACATCAACTTTTGCTGTGAAAGTATTTAAAAAAAATTCAGTTCAATTGAATTTTGGCAGAGTAGGCAAAGTAGTAAAGCTGCTGGATTTTGGACACAATTGTCCCCTTGTCCTCTACCACCAATGCTGTACTGCAGTCCATTGCAGTTCATTTTGTAAAACAGTTAGTCAGTCGGTCATGGATAGACTTGCTTAGTTTGTGTCTGAACACCTGGACGAGTGTGGCTTGACGAGATTGGCTGCTAGCGTTAGCATCAAAGGCTGTGCTCGCTCGGACCTTCAGGTTCGCTACTGATTCTCTCACAGAGAAGTCAACCTATTCTACCCCAAGACCAAGTTTTATATAAAGTTCATACTTCTATGAATAACAAACTTTCTTTTACTCTGTCGCACAATTTGTAACAAAAGCAGATTATTGTGGAAAAAAAAAAAACATTCAGAAGCATGTGATTCATTCATTCTGCAGTATTACTAACATCTTGCCTTAAACTCTAAGGTGGGTGCGCATTTGAGAGTAACCAGTGCCAGTGGACTGACACCAGTGATGGACAGAGTAGGTGGCAGAGACACAAAGCCAGTAACAACACCAAGCCGCCCACTGATCACACTACAAACACAGGTAACTTTAGTGGCTTATTCACTGATTGAATAGTTGACTGGTTTTAATGGACTGGCAGAACAAGGATTCAAGGGGAACCATGTTAGATTACATGGCCCTGAAATCTTCGTAACTACACTGCATGTTTAAGAGCAACCCAATTGCTAGAGGAAAATGTTGGCATTGTACGTTTCTGCAAACCATATCAACATTTCTAAAGTGACATCGTTCTGATTATCTGTATATGAGCTGACCTTGTCATCAGGAGGTGGAGGGGATGGTGGATTGCATGACACAGTTGGCAAGGCCACAGTTTGATACCTAATAACAAAAAAAACGGTTGTTTTGTAGAGAGACATTGGTGGCATTTCCAGCTGTGACTGCTCCACCAAAACCAGTTGTTTTCAGCCACACGGTGGCATTCCCAACCATAATATTATGCCAACTAAAACTGGGTACTTAAAGCCAAACTATGATATTTACTGCAGGATTACGGGGTACCGGGGTCACTGCTACAAGCCATCCAGTCCCTGTATGACCAAAGTGAAAGCTGCGTCCATATACTCAGTGTAAAGTCAAACATGTTCTTGTTGGTGTTGGCCTCCGCCAGGGTTGTCCCTTGTCACCAATCCTGTTTGTGATATTCATGGACAGGATCTCGAGGTGCAGCCGGGGGGAGGAAGGGGTCCGGTTTGAGGACCTCAGAATGGCGTCTCTGCTTTTTGCAGATGATGTGGTTCTGTTGGCTTCATCACACCGTGGCCTCCAGCATGCACTGGGGTGGTTTGCAGCCGAGTGTGAAGCGGTCAGGATGAGATTAAGCACCTCCAAATCTGAGGCCATGGTTCTCTGCTGAATTGCCCCCTCCGGGTTGGGGGAGAGTTACTGACTCAAACGAGGGAGTTTAAGTATCTTGGGGTCTTGTTTACAAGTAAAGGTAGAATGGAGTGTGAGATGGATTCGCGGCTTGATGCGGCTTCTGCAGAGATGCAGGCACTGCGCTGGACTGTTGTGGTGAAGAGGGAGCTGAGCCGGAAGGCAAAGCTCTCAATTTACTGGACCATCTACGTCCCAACCCTCACCTATGGTCATGAGCTCTGGGTAGTGACTGTAAGAATAAGATCGCGGATACAAGCGGCCAAAATGAGTTTCCTCCGTGGGGTGGCTGGGCTCAGCCTTAGAGATAGGGTAAGGACTTTAGACATCTGGAGGGAGTAGAGCCGCTGCTCCTTCGTGTCGAAAGGGGTCAGTTGAGGTGGTTTGGGTGTCTGATCAGGATGCCACCTGGGTGCCTCCTGTTAGAGGTGTTTCGGGCACATCCAACTGGTAGGAGGCCCCAGGGCAGACCCAGGAGGGATTACATATCTCATCTGGCTTGGGAGCACCTTGGGGTCCCTCAAGAGGAGCTGGAAAGCATTGCTAGGGAGAGGGTTGGGGGTGCTTTGCTTGGCCTGCTGCCCCCGTGATTTGGCCCTGGATAAGTGGATGAAAATGGATGGATGGATGGTATTTCCCTAACCATAATCAAGTGTTCTTTTTGCCTAAACATAACCACAGATTCACCACAGCATTCTAGAAACATAAAATTTCAACATATTTGCTAAATAATAATGTAACATCACAAAATGTATATATCCGTGTCTCCAAAAAAGGAGAGCCAACTTGTCAGGTCAAGACTTAGCTGTCCACTTACATCTAAAGGAGAAGGGACACTCCTTCAAGGACAGCAATGTTCACATCTTGGCCAGAGAAGACAGATGGTTTGTAAGAGGCATGGGGCATCTATGTTGGCCTACAACACCATTTATCACCAACTTACAATGCAGTCTTGGGATCCCCTCCCAGACTACTTACAGTAACACCCATTCTCACCTGGACCCATCTAACCCTAACTTTACACAGATGGATGAGTGGGTCAGTGACTCACATGTGACCTCAATGACTCTGTAAGGGTTCACACCCACACAGAGTTTGACTCTGCGCCAGTTCGTTAGAACTGAAGCAGCTTCTTGAATGAGAGGCGAAACGTCTTCAAGAAACTCAAGCAAGTCCAGTTGTCTAAGACATGGCACTTATGATTATATACAGTATCTGTGGTTTGCAGAAACTGACAATGCCAACATTTACTTTGGTGGTTTGCAGTTAAGAGTCAACTTTTTTGATTCAGGATGTTTTCCCTCGTTCTCAGGCTACTACATGAGAGTGAATTTCAGTCGGGAGTCCATACAGAGTGAGGTCCGTCTCCAGAGCCCCCCACTCCCCCCTTCATCCCCATACTGCCAGATACTGTAAGTACTGACCACAACATTGATGTCCACATTTCTGTCATTATCATCCCTAGTGTCTGTAGAATATGTGTTTTGATACAGTCAAATTTTTCAAGTATGAATTGCTCAATGTCCCCCACCGCCCCCGTCTTGCTACCACGCAACTCTCTTCCCAATCCAACGCTCTCCCCTTCTTCCTTCCTTCTTTCCTCAACGCAGGTTTCACTTCCACATCAGTGCAGAGAGAGCTGGGTCACTCAGAGTGCTTATGCAGCAAGCTGAGGGGAGTGAAGCAATCCTGTGGTCACGCAGTCACAACACTGTCTCCGATTGGACCCCAGAGCATCTGCCTGTAGGCCTGCACCAGCAGCCTTATAAGGTGTGTGCTCGTAGATCCACTCAACAGTTGAACAGTTTTAATGTAGGAAGCTTGCACACAGGGCACGAGGGCTCTCTGCATGGTTTGATGAGTATGACAAAACATTTAATTAGTTAATGATCACCACATCTCAATCTAGTTCAACACCTATGGGAGATTTTGGACTGTCAGGGCAGCTTGTGGTGGCCCAACACCCCACCACACACCCATTTGTATATCCACAGTGATTATAGATCTTATACATAAACATCCATTTTGAAAATACGTAAATGCACAATATATTTTGAAACATATTTAATATTTTCCATGTACTGCAAACTTTGACAAGTAATGCGTCTTTAGTATAGTATAAAAAGCAACAATCCTGTTATATTCTTGTTGGTATGCACTATATTGCTCAATAGCTATGGACACACACCAGTCACCAGTTTATTAAGTGCATGTATTTAAAACTATAGCCGTCTAAAACATTTATCCTGCAATAAATCCTCTCTTCATGAAGGTTATAATGTTCGTTTTTTTATTGAAAGAGAGGTGATAATGCTGTTTAATTATACCTTGTTATACTGAGAAGTGTTTCTAATGTTTTGTCCACCATATTTATATCAATAGTGATAGACTGAATATTATAAACATCACTCAGTCTAACTCCATGTGCCAGAAGCAATGCAAACCGCAGCTTCTAACATGACCATAAAGTTGATCCAGCACCTTTGTAAGACATTTTAGCCTTTGTGCAGGTAGGATTTATTGCAGGACTACTATATATTAGACTGCATTCAATTTACTGTAGCTATAATACTCTCACAGCAGGGCTCATGGGGCCATGTTTTGTTGAACAAAACTATTTATTAGGAAAAAAAAATAGGTAAAGCAAATGTATATCAAATCAGCGTCAGCAGTGTAGCGTGAGCATGAGGGTGAGGATGGTCTGTAAATGTTGAAAACTACATTATATTCTCCCGAATATGTCCAGGAATATGGTTTTCAAGTGCAGTATGTGTAATGTTTGTTGTTCAGGACACCGATCCTTCAAAAATATGAATGTAAGCATTTCTATTCTTAGGTATGGTTCAGTAGCATGAATAAAGTGACTCAGACAGACACTACTGCTGGAGATCACATTGTTGCTGTGGACGACATCTCTTTTCTAAACTGTGAAAAATCCTACCAACCACCTGGTGAGTAAGGTGTCCATCACCATTACATGTGAATGTATTAGACATGAGCAGTCGTTCATAAATTGTTCATTCTGTTGAAAATCTATAGAAGAGAGCGTCAGGGAGGAAAGGTGGCTCATTTTTTAATTATCTTTCTCACCTCAGCTCTGTCGGCCTGTGGCTGTTCTTTTGAAGATGGACGGTGTGTTTGGGTTCAGGGGGCTGAAGATGAGCGGGACTGGCTCAGCAGCTCTGGTCCCACTGAAACCCCCAACACCGGGCCTGCAGGAGACCACACTACCGGCAAAGGTCACTTTTATTTCAAACTATCTTCTGTGGTGATGTGTCTGTGTCACTCTGCAGTTACACCTCCAAAACACTAGTCAGTGGCGGGGTTTCTGTGAAGTGCTGTAAAGTTTTGTTGATTCAAAACACACCTGAAAAACTTTAAACATGGCTTAATAGCAATAATTTCAATTAGAAGTATGCAAAGCGGCTTCATTATAACTCACAGCATTCACAGACAAAGCACTTGTCTTTTGCTGGACACATTTTCCCCACAAATACAACATGCTAATGTTTTTAGCACAAGCCTATGGAATTTTACATTGTATAAATTAGCCTAGCGGCTAGCAGAATTTTCCTCTACTCATATGAAGCCAGGGACAACAGCAGCATTTAACAAAGGTAACGGTATGTAATTTTGCTCCATTACAACTCACAAGGTTCACTGACAAAACAACTGTCTTATACTAAACACGTTTTCCAAACAAATACAACATGCTAATATTATTAGCATAAGCCTATGGCATTTTAGATTGTATGAATTAGTCTAGCGACGAGCGGAGATTTCCTCTGCTCATATAAAGTCAGGATAATCCTGAAGCATAATTCATAAGGATATATTACACACAAGACTTAAAATGCTTTTTTCGTGGAGGCTTTACTGTCTTCACAATTTATTGTTTATGATCTGTGAAATAAAAGTAGATACTGTAAAAGCTTCGTTTCCACTGAGGGAAATGGTTTCAGCTTACAAAAATATACGGGAGGTCTGCGTCGCCGCAACGTGTGGTTACATTTCTGGGGGGGGTGCACATCAGGCTACAGTGTAGGGTACGGTGTCGGCTCTATGTGGAAGCAGAAGTATGAATCCCGCATTTGTCGAGCAGTATTTTAGAACATTACACAGATAACTAAATAATACCATTGTGCACATCTTGATTACATTTAGTACTGAAATGCCTATGTTGAGAATTTTTCATGGCCAAACTTTGGTAAGTCATAAAGACAGAAAACTGACTGTATAATTTCAGTCATACAGTCATGCCACAGTCACACTGGTCATACCATACTGGTCACTTAAGGACATGGCAATGGTTTATTTTGTTTCTCATGCATTCGACTTTATATATGTGACAGGACGATTGTGTTATCTACTTTTTGTTACACTGTCTCTCCTTAAACTGATAAGCAAAGGTGTCGATTTCAGGGGGATGCAGGGGACACCTCCCCCTCCTTATTTATGACATGTGCATTTGTCCCCCTCCATTATAAAAATGAAAGTAGCAGAGGACATGTACACCATAAATTGGTGCTGAAGAGGTACAGAGCCCTGAGTAAAAATTCACCGGAATGCAGGAAATAAGTGTTTGATGCTCAAAACTTTCTGGTGGAGGACCCCCAAACCTCCTGTTTTATATGTCTCCCACACCCCCAGCGTTGAAATAAAACTTACACCCGTGCTACAAAGTATAAGGTGGTTTCCAACCTGGGGGCAGAGGCACCCCAAGGGGTCACAAAATGGATCTAAGAGGTTGTAGGATGATAACCAGGGTCATAAACAAGAAAGAAAATACATTCTACCACCCATTTTTTACTTTATAAAGCCGTTTCTCTCTTTTTTGTTAAATACTGGATAGTTTCACCTCTTCAGGCCCTTACAACATGTTAAAATAAAAATCACTCTTTGCTTGAACTCCTCACAGCGCATAGTTTTATGCATCCTGTGACAAGGAGTCGCATGCGCACATGTCTTTTAATGCATCAAAAGCCAGAAAAGTGTAGAATGACTGTTTATGCTTTCTCACAGGGAAATACCTTTACATCGAGAGCTCCCGACCCAGTGTAAAGGGAGATAAGGCCCAGCTGAAGTCCTCACTGCTGCCGCCTGCTGGTGAAAACGGATACTGTTTCACATTTTGGTACCACATGTTTGGAGCTACTGTGGGCTCCTTGAGGCTGCTTCTACAAACAGCTGATTCTTTGAAGAAAACGGAGGTAAAACATGCATTAAATTAATAGTTTTATTAGTTTTATTTGATGTTTAACTAAGCTTAGAGATACACAGAGGTCAGGGAAGGCCACTTTTTTTTCATCAATTATTGTTTTTGAGTCTGGACACCATACTTCCCTTAACTACAGTGGCAGAAAAACGGCCGTGAGGTTGATTGAGAAATATTTGTGACAGCTCCCACCGCGTTCTCTCTCTGTTATTATACTTTTCACAAAGTTGTGAAACACTGATTGCAAAATAGCATTAATGCATTGTATAATAATGAGTGCAAGCTGCACAGTTTCAGCGCACGGTGTTGCAAAAAAACCTCCTCACATCCTCATTGTGACAAGTGAATCAGCCTCCTGTCTTTCCTGTAGGTGTGGCAAAAATCAGGAAATCAAGGGGACGAGTGGCTGCTGGTGCAGAGCCATGTGACTGTGCAGAAAGTCCACCAACTGATTTTGGAGGCTACGGTGGGGGGTGAGGCTGGAGACATAGCCATTGATGACATCTCCCTCATCAGTGGACCATGTCCTGCCTCAGGTAATAAGTCTGAGGCTGGAAAAACACTGGGCATACTTCATGTTGGTTCACTAGACTAGATTGTATTTTCCAGAGCTTTGGAAATGATTCAGTATTTAATAATTTTACAAGTTAAAGACGGAGCAGAATAACTGTAAAAAGAGGGAGTCAGTGCACAATATTTTCCCTTGTAAATCATATCCACTCAACCATATCTTCCTCCTTTACTTCTTCCAAACCTCTCATTTGTTTAGCATTCATTATTTAGACACTATTATGTGATCGACTCTTGATAGGGATGTTTTGATACAGCTACATTTAGAGGGTAAGCCTTGCTATGTTCTCTATATTTCTTACTGCCAGCAATCTAATGAGAAGACCAAAAACCAACATTGAATTGATTGAACAAGTATTGTCAATGTAGCCAAAGTCTGATATATCTAATTTATCACATTTTTCCTCTTACCTGTGGTGCTATCTATCAAGCTAGACTGTTTTGGTGTGAGTTGCCGAGCGTTGGAGGCCATAGAGATGTCTGCCTTCTCTCAAATATAATGGAACTAGATGACACTCAGCTCGTGGGGCTCAAAATGCCCCAAAAAATTACATTTAAAGACATTAACAGCAACGTCTCTTTCCAGAAATCATGACCTGCTTACTCAAGATAATCATCAGACCTTGTTGTGTGAGCAGTTTCCTGTAGGAACTATTTTCTTTCTACCAATCTACATCCGCCAACTGTGTCACTGTGCAGAAGGCGGTATGTGTCTACTGCTAGCTCGCCTAGCACCATTGAGCTACCTCATGATGAGCCGAGGAAATCGAAGCCCTGTGACCTCGGTGATCGAAGCCCTGTGACCATACATGGTAATAACATTAATCAGGTGACTTCTTTCAAGTACCTAGGCATTCATATTGATAGTGACCTGAGCTGGCAGACACAGGTAGCCACTGTCTGTACCAGAATTCATCAGCGCCTCCACTTTCTGCGTAGACTTCGGTTGTTCGGTGTCTGCAGAAACATAATGCTAATTTTCTACAGAGCAACAATAGAGTCCATTTTACGGTACGGTATCACCAGCTGGTTTGGGAACCTAAATGTCAAATCAAAAACTCAGATTCTCAACCTGGTCAGAGTAGCGGGTAAGATTATGGGTCACCCCCCCTTAACCCTCAGGAACTGTTCAGTCAGGCCGTCATCACTCAGGCAAAAAACATTTTAAATGACAGTTCTCATGTTTTGTTCAACGAATACTCACTAATGCACTCAGGGAGAAGGTACAGGGTTCCCTTATGTAAACACAACCTGTACAAACATTCCTTTGTCCCGTTGTCAGTCAAGCTCATTAATGAGCAAATGTAGAGGTATTGTGTATTGTGTATTGTATACGGTGTATTAACACCTTGATATGAACCAGCACTTTAAATATGTACCAGCACTCTAATGTGTACCAGCACTTTAATTTCAACTAGTAGGCATGGCAAATTGCACAGCTCAGATGAGCAAATATCTTTTTGCACATTGGTCCCTATCTGGTTACCAGTATGTTTTTAATGCTGAATGTTTTACTGTCTTTTACGTATTTTTGTTTGTACGTTTCTTGCTATTTATGCAGCAATACCCTGTCTCTAAACCAAATTTCTCCCAAGGGAGACAAATAAATGAACTTTGACTTTTTCTTTTGAAAACGCCTTTAATGTTTACATCTTGTGCTGTGCAGTGATGCGGCTGGAGGGTGTAGTTTGGTAGAAGGAAAATCTGCAGTATTGATCATTAATTATATTCAACAGAAGGCAGACATCTTCACAGCCGATATCTCCAACACTCTGCAACTCACACCAAAATAATCTAGATTGATAAACAGTGCTGCAGGTAAGAGGAAAAATACATTACAATTTATTATGAGTGACGTAGCCTCCAGGGTCCTCAAAGGAAACAGAAACACAAAGTCACAAATGCAGGACAGCAAACATTTTGAAGCACCTTCTAAGCTGCTGTTTAACATCCCATTTAGATTAAAAACTGAATCCCATGCACAGTGTTTGCACAACAATTTCAGCATTTTTATTCCTTACAAACTGTATGCATACTTTTTAGTTGCAAGCTCTGTAGCTCACTCTGCTGGTCAGATGGTGTTCATACAAAAGGAGGTTTGGGGGGAGAGTGGCCTCTTGGTAAAAGGCATATCATTTCCAAGTGGATTCACAGACATAGATAGATAGATAGATAGATAGATAGATAGATAGATAGATAGATAGATAGACCATTATTACTATTATTAAAAAGAAGCAAGGCATAGATGCATGTGTGCACACTGTTGGAATTATTTTCATTGTATATTGTTGTTTGGTTATATGTTGTGTATCCACAGACATTTTTTATACAAAATAAGTTCCTAATGCATAAATGAAGTTATTTGGATTTGATATTGTTGCGCTTGTTATAATGCATCATAAAACGTTATCTTACAGACGTGTGTGACTTCGAGGAGGGGAGCTGTAACTGGCAGCAGCAGACTGGCAATGACTTTGACTGGGTCAGACAGTCAGGCTCCACCCACAACCCCAACACTGGCCCAGACAATGATCACACCACCAACACACCCATGGGCCATTACTACTACCTGCCCTCCTCTGATAGCGACCGCGCTGGCCAGAAAGCTAAAATGTCTTCACCACTGTACCCAGCAGGTGAGACAAAGTCCAGTGTGTGCGTGATTTCCTTTGAGATCATCAACATTATGCTGCCATAGACTCTGTTCCACCCCTGTTTTCCAAGAATTATCAAGATAGTACAGCAATTAAATTGAGAATAAGCTCTATTTCACAATTTATGCTGACATGTACTCCTCCCCACACTGAGTCACATCCTAACAGGACCAAAACATTTATTTAAATGTCTTAATAGAGATGATGGCCCTGGGATATCCCTCCTTTCTCTGCACTATAAACAGGCTTTTTAGGTTTTTAAAATATTTTCTAGTGTATTAATTTTAACGATGACTTTTTGCTGAGTAAACTCCTGCACTGAAATTGTTACTTAAGTAAAAGTATGTAAGTTTAATCAGGAAAATGTACTAAAAGCATCAGTATAAAGGTAGAAATCTTTTTAATGGAGAAATTGACACTCTGATGAGACTACAAGAAGCACAACTAGAAAGAAAATGTGAAAAATGGACTTTATACAAGACTCAAAAAGACGACACTGGACTGGAATAATAATCAATAGATACACTACTGCTTAAGGGTGTAAAAATGTGTATTTACCCAAGCAGGTTTTGTTTCGTTAGCTATTATTATTTTTCAGTTATCTTATTATGCTGTTGTAACTGACATGTCAGTGTTACAAAAATTGTTTTAATAAAGATTTGAGCACAAAAAAAAGTATCAGTATAAAAGTACTTAATGTAGAAAAAAGAGCAAATCCTCACATGAAATGTTCAGTAAAAAAAATGACAAATGATTAATCTGTCAGTGTATTTCATACACTGTTGGGTAGTTAATTTGTAAAGTAGCTCCAGCTGTAGTGGGAAAGGAGCAATATTTCCATCTGTAATGTAGTGGAGTACAAGTACTTTAAATGTGTACTTAATCACAGTATTTTCTCTAAAAGACACTCATATCTGGACATCTAAGTGGTGGATATTCTCTGTGATATTTTATTATATGCTGTGTGTTTTCCCTCAGGCAAAGGAGCTTGTGTGCAGCTGTGGTACCACATGTACGGCAGAGGAATGGGGACGCTTAATGTTTACCAGTGGAGCAAAGAAGGGAAGGAGGCTCTGATCTTCTCTCAGACAGGAGACCAGGGTCGGCTGTGGAGGTTCGCTCAGGCGTCACTTCTGCCTCGGGTCCAGCCGTACAGGGTAAGTCACAAAACATCCACCCAAAACATTAAGTGGTAATGATACAGAGTCATTTGGGGGGAAAGAGATATACATCAACGATAGTGGGAGGTTACAAAGTACATTCACTCAAGTATTGTGCTTAAGTGCAGTTTCTGAGCTACATGTACTTTACTGAAGTGTTTCCATTTGATGCCACTTTATAGTACTTTTTCCTCACTGCATTGTGTTGACCTCTGTAGTTACTTTGCAGATTATGCTTCATCCAACAGCACTTTTACTCAGTACCTGAATTCTCCTGATAATTAAAATTTTATCTGACAATAAAATAACATTTTGAATGCAGGACTTTGTATTGCTACTGTTATTGTGTTTATATTTTATAAAGTAAAGGTTCTGTGTATGTCCACCACTGTACATGGAGATAAATCCAGATATTATTTTTTTCCATGTGGCTTAAGCACAACATTTTATGTAATCCTGTAATAAACATTAGGAACTTTTAAACCAGTGTCCGTTTGGACTTGTGTCTCATTTAAAGAATTAGGTCATTAAAATTACAAATGCGTAAATATAAATCTCACTTCCTCCAAGCAATCCACAGACCTCACTGTGGACAGTTCTCTTTGAAGATTTTTCTTGGGTGAAATTGAGTAGGAATTATATCTGTAATCCTCTGCACTTGAATTTGCATTATGTTTTGTTTTGTTTTATTTAATTTAATTTTATTCTATTTTATTTTATTATAATATATTATATTTTATTATATTATATCATTCAGATATCACTGGGAGTGAGTGGGGATTTTTTTTTTTTAAACCCAGCCTTTAAAGACAAAACTATCATATAAACAAATAGATTTCCATGACTTTAAAAATGACTTCATTCCTTTTGATATTTTGAGTCTATTTATAGTATAATTTTTTTAATATATATTTTTTTAATTTACTTATTTTCTTCATTCATTTATATATATCTTTTTCAATGTATTTATTTTTATTTTATTTTATTTCATTCTAGTTTATTTCATTTTATCTTATTTACTTATCGTCTTCTCATTTCATCATTTATTTATTTTCAGCCTACACTATTGGGGTGGGGGGGGACTATATGTGTGTTAACATTAGGCGGTTGCACTGACATTTTGTTCTGGTTTCTTTTCTTTTACGTGTCTGTGGATGTATGCGTGCACATACTGCAGTGTGCACGTGTTTATCTTTGTTTACTGCTGTTAAAATCAATGAAGATACTGCTGGGAAAAAATGAGACTAGATTGTGATCTAATATGACTCAGGTTACCTCTACAACATTAATTAATTATATGTAAATATTTAGATAAAGCAGTTTCAATCATTGCACACTTTCTGTTTAAGATCGTGGTGGAAGGTGTGAAGGCTGGCCCCACCCAGGAAGGAGACATGGCCTTTGATGATGTACATCTGACAGACGCTCAGTGTCCTCCCCCTGGACATTGTGACTTTGAGACCAACATGTGTAGCTGGGGCAATGTGGGAGAAGGAATTGACCAGGGGGACTGGCTCCGCAGCAGAGGAGCCTCCCCAAACCCCAACACAGGTCCCAGTGTTGACCACACCACTAACTCCACACACGGTAATAATACGTACATGTAACTTTGTGATTCTGTGTTTGAACAGCATGGATGTGAGTGTGATCGAATCTAATTTATGGAGATCAACAGAAACTTCATGCCACCATCTAAATACATAATCATGAGCCTGCGACAAGTTTTTGGTTTGTTTTTAGACGTGGACGTAGTTGTGACAGGTCCAAACAGGACCAAGCAACAAAAAGCACCATCATCAGATCTGTAACGTATGACAGTCTACCAGCAGCAGCCAAGTCTGACTCGATTTATAATCAGTAAACAGGACAGAAATGTAAAAGATTGTAACTGTACATATTTGTTTGAATCGATGTTGTATATATAATGTTATGAAATGAATACAGAAGTTCTGTCTCATTTTTATTCTTGCCATGTTTCCATCAGGTTACTATCTGTTTGTGGACAGCTCAGTGGGCGAGTGGGGAGACATGTCCTTCCTGATCAGTGATGTGTTCCAGCCGTCCACTAGAGGTCACTGTCTGAAGTTCTGGTACCACATGTACGGCAGCCACGTTGGGACTCTGAGAGTGTACATGAATGACAGGTAACCAGCCAGCCGTCAGTGTCTGATGAGGAGCAACATTAAACATGAACTGTACTCTGATAACATTTGTGCTGTCCTGTCTCATAGAAACATGCACGCTGGTGACAACGAAGAGGGGACTCTGAAGTGGATCGAGACAGGAGACAAGGGAGACAAGTGGCAGGAGGCCAGTGTGACTGTGAAACACAAAGAAGCATTCTGGGTAATTATGAGCTTCTGAAAGGTGACGTCAGAACGAATGCAGATTGTATTGTTTGACCTTTTACTATTTGCCAGTGGTGGGAAGTAACTTTTACTTTTACATACTTTTACTCTCCATTGCTTCTTTATACTTTTACTCCACTACAGTTCAGAGAGAAATAATGTACTTTTTACCCCACTACACTTAGAGTCTTACTATTAACTTTCTAAGTTACTTTTCAGATGAAGATTTTAAATTTAAAAGTCTACACATGTATAAAATACAACATATTGTAAAAGATTAAACTAGTGGTTTCCAACCTTTTTAGCTTGTGGCCCTTTGCAAAAACACAGTATCTAGTTGGGGCGTCTTGTCACATTTCAGATGTCTATGAGTTGTGAGTTATTGACATTTTCCCTCAAAATTTCTCGTGATTTTATTTAAAGGGAGACTTTGACGATTTTCAACCAGCTCTGTATCATAACAGTGAGGGTAGTATGTGTAAATGAACTGTGGTGAACTTCCCTCCATCTTACCAGATTTTGTGAACGGACAGTGGGTACCATATTGTCAGAACTGAGGCCAAAAATACTGAGATCAAGTGATAAAACTGGGCAGTGCTGATAAAATATGAACCAAGCTTCTGTTAATGTGTTGCCTTATTCTTGCCCAAAATGTTTTCAGACACGTATTATAGCTCACTGTTTAACTGTAATACAAGAACCAGCCAGCTGCCATGTTGTTTCCCGTGTTAAATTGGACACAGCAGGTATTAAGTCACCCATCAGTGGGAGTAATTATTGGTTTGTTGTGGCACAGTGCATTCTGGTAGTTGTAGGTTATCGACCCCTTGAGCAAAAGTGAATTCCATGGCGGTTTTCCTCTGTTTTCTCTGGTCATGCACCAATTTCAAAAGCATTTGCGTCTTTCTTCTACATAGACGGCCCAGTTTTGTGAAAAGACCATCTTTTCAGCAGTAAATTACTAAAATAAACAACTGTTTTAGGCTCAAAGAGGTGAAATTATTCAACATCTAATCTCGTGACCCTTTCAAGGTCCTGACTGCTGGCTTGGGAACCACTGAATTACACGATCTAACAGCATATAAAGTAGTTACAACCAGCTCCACCTCAAGCAGCTGCAAAAGTAAAATGCAGCTTGCACACTGAAGCATTAGTATTAACAAGCTAATCATGTCAGATAGAATCATTTATTACTCACAGTAGTACGTAGGTAGGTAGGAGTTTTATTGCAGATATTTTATTCATTATTAAATATTTTTGTAGTTTGGTACTTATAGTTAAGTAAATGATCTGAATACTTTTTTACCGCTGATATTTTTTTAGTTTGATTGAAAATGAGTTACAACAGTTGTACTATGCAGGATGGCTGCTTTCTGTTTGTTAACATGCTCGCCAGTGAAAGTAAAAGCCAACCCCAGATTTCACCTCACTACATTTACTTTTTTTTTTGGCACTGTGTCTCTTGGATGCCTGCTGTTTACGTTCTGGCACCTGGTCACTACCTTTTTATAAAGCTCTGACCTCACCTAAACGCTGTGGTGGGTGAACAACCACAAACATCCCAAAAACAGAAAATAAGAAAATACAGGCAGAGGGCAGAGTAACTGCAGAAAAAGTGGGCCATTAATGATGACTGAGTGGGATTACATTGTTCTGAGTCTACACATTGTTTTTTAAGAAAATCCTGTTTAGTATATCTGTAAAATAGCATGAAAGAAAGTCAAACTCAAACAACATCTTGGACCTTCCTCTGATTGCTGTGCTGAATTTCAAGTCTTCTTTTTTTGTCGCAGTTTGTGTTTGTGTATCAGAGGGGCATGAATACGGGTGGGGATGTTGCTCTTGATGACATCACCATCCTCCCTGGCGGCTGCTACTCCGAGCCCCCCATCGACCCTCCTGATGATAATAATGGTAACTCAAACCCCTCCTTAGCTACTTCAGCTGAGCAGACAGCCACTCTTTAGCTGCTGCACAGTGAGAAAATACAGAATATCGCCAACCTTTTTTAAGAAATGTAAATATTGGAACAACCCAATCAGGTAATTTCTCATACAAATGCTTAAAGTAAAGGGTTTTAAGCTAGAGTGCATGTGGGAAGTGTGGTGTAATGGAGTGTGATGTCAAGTGTTGTGTTCTCATCATGTCTCTCTGTGTGTGCAGACACGTTGTCCGCAGGTCTGGCTGTTGGTCTGACTCTGCTGGCGGGCGTCATCATCGTAGTCGTCCTCTTTGTGCTGAACAGGAAGTGTAGTGCAATGTAAACAATTGTTCATATAAATGATTTATGTATTTATGATGTGTAAGAACACTGAAGAATGCTGGGTAATGATTTATCGCTGACATTTCTGCTTGTGTGTCTCAGGAATCGGCCGACACTTATAAGTGACGACGCACTTGACCAGAACCCTGCGTTCGACCTCTTTGACTGCAAGATAGATGTAAGTGCGAGGTTTTGAATTTGAATTTTATCAGCACGCAAGATGCTTTTAAAAACACGTATATAAAAATAAACATAGCGGGGACTGTGCAAGAGAGGTAAGACACCCGAAGAGGCTGATGGTGAAAACCTCCCCTCTAGAATTTCACATTTACTCTATTACAAATAATATTTCTCTCCTAATCATGAAAACACAACAGACAAAACAAGAAAATATAATAATCATAAATGAACATAATGATGAACAGGTTTTAATGAAGTGAGGACTGTTGCTCCAGAGCAATGGTCCTCTGTATTTCAAAGCATATTGCCCGTGTGTTGTGCGGCAATCGGGAAGATAAAAATCCTCTGCTTGCGTTGTTGGATATGAACAGACACATAGGCGGCCTTACCTATGTTTCAACCGTTTCAGTTGAAACGGGCCCCGGCCACCAGGGGGCCCCCAACTGACTGACAAAAAAAATAAATGCCGCAAGGAAGACACAATAATAAATCACTGCCCGCCATCACCTAACTAGCTAGCTAACATCCCTAACGTTACAAAATGAAACGCACATACCAGAGTGGTGCTGAAAAGCGAAAACTAGCAGACATCAAAAGGAAAGCTGTGAGTAGTCTTCCAAAAGTGACCTCTTTCTTTGGTCCTGCATCTATAACAGCTGCACCGACTACAGCAGCGGCTGCCGCCCACTCGCATAACACCAGCCAAACAACAAATACGGGAGAAGGTGAAAATAAAGACCTTTCTACTGAAACAGCTGGTGATAATGATGACCAAACATTATCGTTTGAAGCACCACATGATGATAGTCCCACAACTGAGACAGGTGAGGGAGATGCCACCACCAGCACTGCAGCCAGGGAGAAAGTCCCACTGCCATTCACAGAGACAGACCCGGCATGTTGGCCAGAACATATTACCAGTGACCAACGGATCGATATTGTTCGGAGAGGTCCCGTTCAGATAGAGGACTTTAACTTCCCACAGAGCCAAACACGCCGCCGTTTTACTAATGACAGATATTTCATAAGGATGAAAAATGGAGAAAAAATACGCAGGTCATGGTTAGTGTATTCAAAATCATCAGATTCAGTTTTCTGTTTCTGCTGTACCCTATTTGGCAAGCGAAATCACAGTCTCACTGACGGGGGTTTCAGAATGTGGGAACGACTCACTCTCACACTCCAGGATCATGAGAAATCAAATGCACACCGTTCCAACATGGATGGCTGGCGCGAGCTGGAGACGCGCGTAAGAACGCACAGTGCCATTGACAAAACATACCAAGAAATACAAATGCTGGAGAAAAAACACTGGAACGACGTCATGAAAAGGAAAACTGCAATAGTCTGTCACCTTGCAGAACGAAACCTTTCTTTTTTTCCTCCGTCTGTCTCTGTCTTTTCATGCAGGTAGTGAGCTGTCCATGGTGCTGAAATGATGCGGAGCACTCATTATTTTTGTTGTTAATTTAAGTTGAGAATTTTGAATTTTTGATTTTTTGGCTGAATTTTGAAAACAAAACTGTAGAAAGTTGTTTCTCTTTTATTTCCGTTTCTCTGACCGAGAGAGTGCTCTGACCACAACTGGACATAAATAAGGCGGAGCACTCATTATTTTTGTTGCTAATTTAATTTGAGGGGATTGTAAGGGACAATAAAGTATCCATATCCTTATTTGTTGCAAACCAACCTGAATCCTCGCCTTTTCTGCTGAGTCCCGGTTTCGCCCTGGTTATGATTTTAACACTTGGTCACAATGTATCGTTTTACATGGGAAAATATGTGCGTCCTTGGGACGCATGGATGACTTTACTGTGTTCTTTCAGCTTATAATGCGTCACGGACGCAGGACGCGTAGCTGGCAAACATAATTATGTTTATGTTTTACGTGGTAGGGCCCCATATTAAGTATTGAAACGGGTCCCCTGATGCCAAAGGCCGCCTCTGAACAGACATCAGAGTTCATTAAAAGAAAGTTGTGAAATATACCTATTTCAGCCTTTGCAGTATGCAGACGGTCTAAAATATAAATTTGTTTTCTTCCAGGGCACACAACATGGAGGTGAATCTGACTTTTCCTTCTTCAACAATGTGTATAATCCGTCACCAGGTGCAGATGAATCCACAGTGGCTTCATCTGAGGCTTAGTCCAGATTAAGTAGATATTAGATATATTAGAGATGTTTGATTTCCATTAAAACTGTTATTCAGAAGATGAAATGTTGGTGTTAGTCAGTGTGGCATTTTTTCCGAGAAAGTATCAGTGATTCTTTAGTTTTGTAAATGGCAGCTGGCTTATTAATTACGTGAACATAGTTATTCCTTACATGAACACTCCTTGACAGAGGACGAGGGAACACTGAAAATGTAAACCCATTTTTATAAAATGGAATTAAACTAACACCCTGTCATAACTTGTTTCAGTTTTGTTGTTGTTGTCAACAAAGTCTGAGGAAAATTTTTGACCTAAAGCTCAGGTTAATTTTTAAAATGGCAGTTTTTCTGTTCTGCTGAAGCTGAAATTACAGTTACAACTCTGTTTCTTTTATAACAGTTTATTTATACATGAATGTTCATGAGATGTATATTTACAGCTTACATTTAGTTGCAAGAATCAGAATATACCACATTTGTTCACAGTAAGTAACCAATGGTGACTGAACAACGGGGTATTGTGGAAATACAAACATGCTTCATATCCTCGATTTTTTTCTAGGACCACTGTGTATAAAACTGCTTAAAATCATCTTAAGAACAGTTACCATAAGAAATAATTTGCGTGGGATGAACAAACAGTGTGGTCTCTAAAATGGGAAATATTTTGTCTGTTTTTTAAGAGATGTGCAAAAATGTCTCACACCACTATTAAACAAGTAAATCAAGGTTTGGTCTGCCGCCTGGACTGAATGTCTCTGTTGTTTTGAAGTTGAAATAGACTGATGGTTTTCATTAGAAATGTCATAACAACAAAGACTTTTTGTTTTTTTACACTGAATGGAATTCACTGTCAAATCACATCGTCCACTAAGACAGTCACTAATCAGAAGGTCAGCGGTTTGATCCCTCGCTTCTCCGGTCCACATGTGGAAGTATCCCTAAGCAAGATACTGACTCCCAAACTGCTCCTGGTGGCTGCTGCATCAGCATGTGAATGGTAACTGAGGAGCAGATGGCACCTTGTATGCAACCCTCAGCCACTAGTGTGTGAATGGGTAAATGTGAAGTAGTGTAAAAACGCTTTGAGTGATCAGAAGACTAGAAAAGTGCTATACAAGTGCAGTCCATTAACCAAAATAATATCTTTGGGTTCTTTTTTTTAAAGTGCTAAAAGAGCATTACTTAAGAATTGGCCGTACTAAGTAATGATTATTATTCAGTGTGTAAATGGTTGATGGTTTCATCGTATTGTATGTTCAATGATGATATGTGTCTGTTAGATCATGATGGATTCAGTGGGAACTGGTCTTTTTTCTCATCACCTGTAGTGTTTGAAGGAGAGATACTGTAGGTCTTTTCTTCCTTCTGCTGTCAAACTTTACAGCCAGCACTGCTCCCAGTAGACTGTCTATTTAATATATCTTGCTTTTATTTTCCACTGCTCACAATCACCTCTCAGGTGCAATATCAGTATACGTTAAACTGTGCAGTAACTACACTATCCCATCATCTAGTCTGTCTCTTTATTAGATTTAGCTTCTTTTATGTTGCTTTGTGTTTTTATATACTGTTGCTCATTGTTTTGTACAGTTTAGGCCTACTTATTACACCGACCTGTGTTTGTCTTTTTATTGATATGTACTTATATATTGCTTTGCTTTTTTTTTTTTTTAATTGATGCTTCCAGTTTGCACTTTCCATCTGCTGCTGTAATTTTGCAAATTTCCCCGCTGTGGGACGAACAAAGGATCTATCTTATCTCATCGTAATCTTAATCTTAATTTATTATCATACATACATAAATTCTAGTGTTAAAGGGAGCCGGTGACCCAAGTTTTTCAATGGCAACAACTGCATCATTTGACAGTTAAGAACCTTGATCCATAATGAATATAGTCATTTTCAATTTTGGAAAGATGTTTTTCAATTTTTCTTATAAACACATACTTTGTTCCCACACTTTGCTCTCCATATGTTTTTAACATGATATTTGGTTTCACATAATTCGTCATTCATAATTCATAATTAATAGTTAACATGCAAAATATAAAATCAAGTGGTGTTAATGTTATGAATGTATACACTGGTATTATTTCTCTTTCCCATTAAAAAAAATCTATAAAACCTTTTACACAGATCACAGAAATAAGAGTCAACGTAGTGTTGCGTTTCACCCTATGGTTTCACCACTGCCTATAGGAGTGGACTAAACCATTTTAACCTTTTAGAGGGGGGGGGGGGGGGCTTAAATGCTTTATTATTGTTTACGAAACAAGAAAAAGTCGATGGACAATTTTACAGCTGATAGATATATTCAACTTGCAATGCTAATAATGTAACATTTTAAAATTGGCTATAAAAACAAACATTTAATCCCACATTCTGATGAGAGCCTCCTCCTCACTTTGGCGCCCTGTTAACTTACTTCCGTTATTCCCCGCAGACAACGCCCAGGCACCGTCTATTTTAAAACCTGTGTTATTTGTATGCTTTAATGCCATAGAGTTTCCTCCCTGCCTAACGTTTCTGTCTTTTACACACGCACCCACACACATACACCCCCACAAGCTGAAAAAGACACCCATTCACCCACGACACTTTCCAAACCCTCTCCATCATGTGAACCAGTCCAATGGCTTCACTGAAGGAACCAATCACGTTGCGTAATACTGGGCACGCAACCACGCACAGAGAAGGAGCGAGAGCTGAGAGCTCATGTAGCGGGAGCACGAACGAAGGAGAAGGAGAAAACAAGGAAAGGAAAGAACAATGGGAGTAGACATTGAGACCATAACACCAGGGGACGGTAAGGGTTTATTTTAATTCCAGTAACTCGGTAACTTTGTATTTTTCCTTTTAAAATGTTACCGTTGTTTTAACCCACGTTTTCCCCTTTCAGGACGAAGTTTCCCGAAGGCAGGACATGTTGTTACTGTGCACTACGTTGGTAAGATCCATTTAATCGCTGACTGGTCAAAGGTTATTTAGTTCAGCCATGTTCATTTTAAAAACCAAATATTGCCCGCTCACATATACACTTAAGGTCGGGTTTAAATGGAATCTTAAAATATGGTGTAATTCCGTATTTGGGAAATAGTCTATTCATTTTACCGACTGATCGAATGTGAAGCCGCTTAGCATAGCATAGCCTAGCCTATCTAGCCCTTAGCTTAGCCTAGCTTAGTTTATAGGAAAGATAGGAAACGGGGTCTAACGGCTAGCCTGTCTCTGCCCAAAGTTAACTCTGCCCACAGCAGCCCCACAGATTCTTATCATATCTCAGATTCAGATTAATTCTTTATTATGCTGCTGTTTGTTTTCGGTACGTAAACCCGAAATACCAAAACGAGTTAGCGGTTTCCTCTTGCTAGCATGTGTGCGAAGCCATGTCAGGGTAACGGAACGCTACCGTTAGCTTCATACTGACTAGTGACTACATAGACGGGCTCACCCTTCTAAAAACTACTCCATTTAACGGTACCTGTCGGAAATATGCCTCCATTATGTGGATTGTCTCGTGTTTAACACTCAGTTACATTGTGTTTAATGTGCCAATGTTACAACAACATGTGAGAGAAGTCTGATTATGTGGAGAAATGATGTAGCGTGCTAACAAGTTGTTTTTTTCTACATTGAAAAGGCACGCTGACAGATGGGAGCAAGTTTGACTCATCCAGGGACCGAGGAAAGCCCTTCCAGTTCAACATTGGAAAGGGTGAAGTCATCCGTGCTTGGGATGAAGGTGTAGCTAAGGTACAGTAAGGAGAGGAGCTTTAAAGGGGCAGTCCACCGACTTTACATGTCAAGATGAGCTTTCTCTTCTTGGGGATCCCTGCTCAATTTGTGAAACAGAGCTGGGCAATATGACCAAAAATCTGTGTTTCCTCCAGGCTGGGACAATTTAGTTCATACAACATTACTGAAGCGCCATATTTTGTGGGTCTGCATTTGCAACTTAGAGCCATAAAATACTCATTTGCCCTGCATGGAGACGAGACAGTCCTGGAAGCTGCAGCAGGTGCACATATAGGGTTACAGTCTGTGTATCACTGTTTAGGATAGATACGCCTCGCAACAGCTGATATAGCTACACATCATATATATATCCTTTTCACTGATGGTAACCCTTCTGTGCATTCTGCAATAACAGGTTTCTCACAGTGTAGACATTTGACGCAACATGCACAAACACAAATTTGAATTATTTTTGATACATGGCCCAGTCCTACTGAGAGCACTGTTGCATAATGTCTGTGGGAGTTTTCCAGAGTCTGAAAAAAGTATCCCCAGATGTCACAGGGTTATCTCAGCTTTACAGATAGCACAATTTTAAAAAATGGGGGTGTGAGTTTAACAGATGTAATCATCAACCAGCCAAGGGGGGGACCAACAAATTATACTGTTCATTTGCATTGTGGGTAATGCAGGAGCCAGTGCTATTTTTTTTTTTTTTTTTTTTTTTTTAAAACTTGACCCATACTGGAAACAAAAAGCTGGGAAAATATCTTGGCTTCTGTTGTATTGATATTGGCTTTATTTATTCATTTTTGATACAACTCCTGTTAGTCCCCCAACTTCATGGAAGTGCATTACAGAATCTCTGGAGCACCTCTAAAATGGAAATGTCAAAAAACAAATCAGTCATAAGTATAAAACCACATTATTACCTTTATGTAACTTGCTCTTCGCCTCCTCCCCAGATGAGCGTTGGACAGAGGGCCAGGTTGACCTGCACGCCTGACTTTGCGTATGGCACCCGTGGATACCCACCTGTCATCCCACCAAATGCCACCCTCATTTTTGATGTGGAGCTGCTGAGTTGTTGAGGTTAAAGGTCGCTCATCAGAGTTTCTCATTCCACCAACATCTCTGACACAAATAACTTGAGTTAAAGGTGCTGTCAGTGGCATTTCTAAACATGAATAAGTCATTTTTGAAAGAATTCTGATATCTTGGTATGACTGAGACAAATTAGACTGATGCTGGTGTTGTCGGTACAAAATTACACCTGGAACCAAAAACGACATTTTGGGGAATATTCAAATTTCTTCCTGGATTTATGTGGCCTCAGTTATTACTTTTGTCTGATAAATTTTTGCAGTTTCCTCTTTTTTGTGTGTGTGCCATAAAACAATCGGACAGAATCAGTGGCACTAAATCTGAACAAAAAAAGTTGTGTTACTTTATACGTGGTTATTCCAGCATCTCAAACATAGTATGGAAATGATTATTGATGTTACAATTGCTCATGAAACAGCCTTTAATGAATAGCTTATTTGTTTTTTATTCTTGCATAACTGTATCTCTCAAACACTTGCATTGAGTTTCCAGTTTGAAACTTTGACACAATTTTAAAAAAGAAGAAAGGAAAAAAAAAAACACCCAGAAACAATAACGGCTTATGATTTCACTATTCATCCCTACTTATGTTGCCTTTCATCATATTAGATTTTGAATCCCGACCCTTTTACCATACTCTTGGGTTAAAGGCCTAAAGTGTCCTTGTGTTATGTCATCACGCTTAACATAATTTTTGGTAATGTTGTAATTCTTTATAGTGTCATCCATTAGAAATGATCTTTTCCATAGATATTGCATTCTTTCATTAAAAACAAAGTCTACAATATTAACGTGTCACTCATTATTATTGACGTGATTGTGACTCATTTTCCTTCACCCTGTGAACAAACCTCTAGACGGGAATCATGCTCAGGAAATTTAACATAATTATTTTGTTTCCAGGCAGTGCTACAGATTTATCAGTGCTCGCAGTGGTGGAAGAAGTACTCAGACCCTTCACAAAGTATCACAATGTAAAAATACATCATGACAAGCAAACGCCTGTATCCAAAACTAAAAGCACAGAAGTAGAATCAGGAAAATGCACCTAAAATATTAAGCAAAAGCACTTAGTGTAGTACAATGTCAAACACTGATAAGAAAAAAATTGGAAATAGAATTCCTGTAAATAAAAGCAGATATTTGAATGTTAGAGTTAAGAGTAACTCATGAAAGTGGAGGATTAATAGATCTAAATATTAACTTTGAGAGTTGCATTTACATGTATTGTTTCTGTACTGACATCATATTGCCCACGGTATATTAAAATACAAATACCCTGTTGTCAAACCATAATTACTTTATTAAGGACACAGAGAAAGGTCCATAGAGTACCACATAAAAGCAGACAATCTGTGTACAGAAATATAATGTAATAAATACTATATACATGAAGACAAGATGAAGTAGTTCATTTAAAACACTTAATTCAGTGTATTACCTAGTGTATAAAGATTGAGCTGAACTGGCCCACTAAGATCACATCTCACCATCATCAACTTTATGTTCAAATAAAAGTCAGGCCTATGTAGAGGCCTACATGTGCCTGGTTTTACAGGTTTGTTGTGATGGTGGCCATCTAGTGAGGAAAAGTTGGAATTACATTAGGGACACAACCTCTGCTGCCTTCACTTGCTCCTAGCAATCTTTTTTTCTCACATTCAGGTGTAGAAATATGTGACAAGAAAATGACCGCACACAAACACACGCATTAATCAGTGATGGAGGAAACACCTGGAACTTTAAGTTATACAAAAGTAGCAATACTGTAGTGTAAAGCAAAACAACATAGAGGTTAATCCACAATGAAAATTATAATTAGCTGCATTCATTCCTTTATTTTCCGTAACCGCTTATCCTGTTTGGAGGCCACAGGGGGCTGGAGCCTATCCCAGCTGACACTGGGCGAGAGGCAGGGTACACCCTGGACAGGTCAGGGCTGACACATCGAGACAGACAACCGTTCATGCACACATTCACTCTTATGGCCAATTCAGAGTCACCAATTAACCTGTATGTCTTTGGACTGTGGGAGGAAGCTGGAGTACCTGGAGAAAAAAAAAAACGAAATGTGAGCAACCCATACAGAAGTACGTGGTCGCCCAAACAATCACTAAAAAGACAATTTTACTGAACTGGAAAGACAGAAACAACCTCCCAACATCCCAGTGGCATCACCTACTCTCTTAGTACATTTCCATAGAAAGACAAATAACTTCAAAAACAAACAAATAGATACATTACACAGATGTTGGGCTCCATTCAGTAGCACCACCTATCTACCCTTGTAACATACACACACATACACACTCTGACCTTGTTAACCAACTCCTCCTACTACTGGTGGATCCGATGCTCCCATCTACACACACCTCACCTAGCCAGTCCGCAACCCCATGATACGACAGCTGAAGATTTAATTGTAGACTTTATTTTTATTCATTTTTTCACTACTCCCTTTTCGATAAATGTATTATTAGTATTTCTATTATTTCTTTCTTTAGAATTATTTTTTGTTGTTTTTAACATACATACTGCGTAAGCAGTGTATGTCACCCCATTTTCTTTTTCTGTCCTTGTGTTTGTGTATACACAATTTTTTGTTAAAAGTCACCACTGGGTTAATTTTGCAATACAATGATAATGATAATAATAAATAAATAAATATGTTTAAAAAAGGCTCCCCCCAAGGGTCTATGGCTCCATCTCGGCCAATTATAAACGTAAACTCTTGGTTTTACATTAATGCATCAATAATAATCTATTTCTATAATTTGTCGTCACAGGGGCCATTTTCTGCATAATGGGTACTTTTTATTACTTTAACTACATTTTCCTGATTAACATTACATGTGTTTTGCCAGTGGTGTGGTGCTAGTTGATGAGGTGGGTGTACTGCTAGGTACATAGGTAGGTTACCGATGAGGAAGTAGGCATACTCTCCTATATACTACAACAGCTTTTTAGCTGATAGGGTGGTATACTGTAACTGGATAGAAAAAGAAGTGGGTATACCCCGTATACCCGAGTATACCCTCCACTACACCACTTGTTTTCAATGCAGGACATTTACTTTTATAAGGTGTTTTATTTTCCAGTATTATTATTGTCATTATTATTATTATCATTATTATCTAATAATAAGGAATCTACAGTAGCAGTTTTTTTATTATTTTAAATAAGGGATCTACAATAGTAGTTTTTTAAAATTATTTATCATTATTGTTTTAAATAAGGGATCTACAGTAGTAGTTATTTTATTATTATTATCATTATTATTAATATTTTAAATAAGGGATACATAGTAGTAGTTGTTTTATTATTATCATTATTATTATTATTATTATCTAATAATAAGGAATGTACAGTAGTAGCTATTTTATTATTATTATTAGTCTTTTTTTAATAAAGAATCTACAGTAGCATTTTTTTATTATTTTAAATAAGGGATCTACAGTAGTAGTAAAGCATCTGTTGGAGCCACAGTAACGTTCCTTGAATTTAATTGATCCATGTTTAACTAATAGTGACTTGATGTAAATAGATGCAGTTTTGTTGTTTGTACACGGGGTGGCGCACTAGAGCAGGAAACCGCAGGTAATGCAGGTAAGGTTCAGGTGATGAGCAGCAGGTGTGTGACGGGGTAAACTAACAGTTATTTGACCGTGTAGTGTGGCAGCATTAAGAGTTTGTAGCGTGGGAAATAAAACCGCTGAATGGAAACTTGGAGAGTGAACTGTGATGGACTCTGAAACAGTTCAGTGGAGACCTACCTGAGATGAATTATTTACCTGTGTGAGGTGAGCACGTGTGGAAATAAACGGGTCACCGCACTATTGTTGTTAAATTTCTCCACGTTCACCCCACACACGTGTTCTATTGAAAGACTCTACAGCATCAGATCCGAAAAGTTCCCCCCACCGCTGCTTCGGGCTGATGAGGTGACAATTCCGACAGCACGTGAAGGCAGCGCCTCCCTCCACAGGTTCCTCTCATCACCGAGCAGCGTTTCATTCAGGAGCAGACTGACTGAGGTGCAGACGGCCTGCGGACAGTCTGAGAGTCTAACATGGACATCAGTGTGACGAAAGACTTTAAGCTAGGCCACATTAGGAATTAAGTTCGCGTTTTTATTCAGACGAACGGCACTTTTTAACTTGACAAGTATCATTGCGCCAAACTTTCTCTGCGCTTTGAAAATGCGTTACGAGCTGAGAGGAAGGATGACGATGACCCTGACCAAGACAGTTTATCTGCTCACAGGACTGGTCATTGTTTTCCAGTTACAGATAAGCGTCATCAAGCTTAAATCTGTACATGGTAAGTCATTTAATACATACATACAACTATAGCAACCCATTTATTTCATAACTTAAACTTCTTTAATATTTCTGTATTGGCATATTAATGCAAGTCAATACAGCTAACCAGTTACCTCCTGTCATTTTGGTACGTTACTTTGTTAATGTGGGTCCATGTCATTGGTTCAACAGCCCATTGGTTCGACATCCCATTAGTCCGACTGTCCGCGGTGCTGAACGGCTCGCGGCGGGCGTATGGTGCGCCGCGACCGGCTTGAGGCAGAGAAGGCTCACGGCTTATGTGTTTGTCACTTTCTTTTTCATTTTAACCCACACCATGATCTTTTCCTGACTCTAACCAAGTGGTTTTTGTGCCTAAACCTAACCAGACCTTAACCACAGGGCATCATGATGATTTCGGAACGGACTTCGGAACAATGAGTTTAATATGGTCGGAACAATGGGATGTCGAACCAATGGGCTGTCGAACCAATGGGCAGTTCCCCGCCCGTCACGGCTCTCACATTTGCGACTAAAATAGTTTTGAACGAGCAAAATAGGCTTAAATCATTCAGCACGCTGTGCGATCAGCCTTCAGATTTCAACCAGCAGCAGAAACGAAAGGCGAATCCCATCGGTTGTGGGTTGAGCGGGGGTCACAGACACAGACAGTAACGTTAATGTATTCCTGTTAAATACGGCGGCCATCAGCTTACCCAGCGACGGAGAAGTCGGCTCCAATAATATCCTCTTCTTGGTGTCATGACTGCCCAGAAGTACCTGAACAGCCGAGCCAGCCGAACACAGGTATGTGATGTGTCAGAGGAGAAACGAGCCGTTCACATTTCTGTCTTTGTGGCAGGTAACGGCCCACAAACCTCACCGCACTTTAGGGACTGTTCGTTACTTATGAAGGGACTTGTCAGGGGAGGAGGGTGGCTGGTTGATTCTTATTTTATTTATTTATTTTATTTTGAGCCCCCCTATGTTAATCACTTATTGATGCTGTTTTTGAAGTATGAATAAGTCAATAAGTAATTTATTCCATTGAAATATCATTGATGGATTATAGAAAAGTGATCTATCTTTTTATAAATGACAAAAGGCACATCTGTCTCATTTTCACTGTGGTATTGTGATACTACTCAGAACCATGATATTTTCATTGGTATCGTACAATGGTTCCCAATTTTGGTACCATGACAACACTAATCTGGAGGGGGTTCATCTGCAAAAACTAATGAAAAACTAAACAATGATATTCGGTATTCGGTACTCGGTATTCGGCCAAGCGTTTAATAATATTCGGCTTCGGCTTTGGCCACAAATTTTCATTTAGGTGCATCCCTAATTTTAGTGAGCTATAACCTCAAATACCACAGGATATACCTCATATTTTTACTGATTGTAAGAGCCATTTAACCTCTGTGTGTGTGTGTGTGTGTACCTGTGTTTATTTGTGTTTACACCTTCGACCACCAGGGGGAGGATCTTTATTTAGAGGTAACTGACACATGAAGGTGTGATCAGGCTCAGGTGTGTTTCTGTTTTTACTATTTTCTGTGGAGCATTTTCTTTAGGAGGCTGGACTACACTGCAGCAGTGATCTGACTTTAACTACATGATAAATCAGTCTCTGTTTGCTCTACAGCCTCTCAGTGGCTACAGTATTTATACAGTAACTACTGTAGTTTATGTAGCATCACTGCCCACATCAGGCTGGTGGCCTCTGTAGCCACAGGGCCACCATGTGACAGAAAAATAGACGCAACACCCACGGCTGTCCGGCCTCACATGCCTGCTCCTGGACCTGCTGGTGTGAAGAATGTGAAGCATGCTTTCACCCTCTGCTGCGAAAAGAGAAATTAGGCCGCACTGTTGTCACTGAGAGGGGGCAGAGCGACGGCGTGACCACGCATGGCTGCCACATGGCACACACTGGGGGATTGTTTATGTCCTGCTGCATGTGAGGAGGAGACGCAGGTGTTTGTTACTGATGTTTGAGATGTTCCAGGAGGCTTCGTCCACATCTAACAGTCCCTATACAGTTTCCCCCTATTTATTTATTTATTGAAGAAGTACTTAGTAGAGGAGAAGTGTACTGGATATTTAATCTGCAAACACTCTCCCAAAGGATTGTTCTCACATTTATACAAAGAGTGCTCAGAGGCATTTTGATTTTATTGTTAATACTATAATGATGACAAGAGTAACAAAGTGATCAATTAATAACTTATCACTCTCTCATCCTCAGGAGTCTACCCTACAGACACCCAGGGGCCGTCTCCTCCAGAGGGAAGGTCGTATGCAGTTGCGGGAGGCAACAAGCCCTGGGAGAGGAGCCCCAAGTCTGTGGCCCCTGGCTGGATTGCAGATAGGAGGGGCCACTACAGAAACCAGCACCAACCAGAGGAGTCAGACGCAGACCTGCTGATGGAGGAGGGACACGACAATGCTACACAGATTGTAGTAAGGTTATTTACAGCTAAGCTCTCCTCAGCAGGTGGAGGAAAACTTGGGAACACAAGTCATAATCAAAGCGAAGCTAAAACCTGATCGCCTCACCTGCATGATCGAACGCTTCGACGTGAACCCCATTATTCAAATTCAGTTCCTCTGCACATTTTTTTGTTAATGTGTGTTTTTTAAGCGTCAATCAGTCTCTACATTTTTGGACAGGACATTGATCATGCCTACTATACATCTAAAATCCACGGGTCTGGAGACGCAGCCGGTAAAGAGCTGTGGGTGAACGTCGATGAGATGGAAGAGGATGAGTGGAAGGTCTCTGGCTTCCTGTCCAGCACCCACAGACAAGCTGAGGTATGAAATCTGTCTGCGGGAATAAAATGGGACAATCTGTGTTTTATGCCAGTTAAATATCTCGTGTTTAAATTTAATAAGCGATCCAATTTTTGTTTATTTTCTTTGACTTTCCTGACTGAGGAAATAAATATTTTGATTTTGTTATCAAAATTATTGAGACATCAATGAAGTGTTGATTAAAATATAACAGTTTACTTTCAACATAACTGCATTAAAGCTAATTATAAGCTATTTTACGTATTTAAAGATCCTCTTGACAAAAAGTTTCACTTGTGTTGTTGGTGTAAATAAAAGTAGATGTTGACCATCTTTAACATACAGTTGATAATACACTTTGTCTTACTTTGTTTCCAGAGAGTGAATTTGTCCTTCGACTTCCCTTTCTATGGTCATATATTAAAAGAAATCACAGTGGCAACTGGAGGTGAGTCTTTAACTACACACACAGTGGGTCTCATTCATGAAATGTTAGTGAATCTGTGAGTAGATTTACACATAAAAAACCTTAATCCTAAAAACCTACACTGGATATCCATGAACACCGCAGGAAACTCGGATTTTAGCATAGGCATGTGTGTATGTTCATGAATGCCAAGTAAACTGACAGCGCGCTCCTGCTAGTCAGCAATCAGTATTCATCCTGCCCATGAATATCCAGTGACTGCCATATATGAAGGTGATAATTAAAGTTATTTTAGGTGAAGTAGGGTTGGAAAAACATTGTATTTTCTTCTGTTAGTAGTGGTGTGACAGGGACAGGTAAATCAAACGCCTGGAACGAGGTAATGGGTGCCGAATATTACTATCTGACCTGTTGAAAGGCTATTATCTTGGCTGTGTCCCGCCGCCACATTTTCTTCACTGATTCTGGGTCAAACGTCTCAAAAGGCTCTGATTATGGCAGACGAAAGTTTCAGACTCAATGTGCAAACGTGATTGACACAACATGAGGCTCTATTTATTTTTAGATGTGCAACAATTTCGGAGGAAAACAACAGACTCCGTTTGCAAAGGCCTTTAAAATGTCCAACTTTACAGCAAAACTAAACCTGTTTACAGCCTGTAACAAAAACAGTTTTGGTCTTATAGCTAATTTATGACAACTGTACAGGGAGGTAAAAAAATGTATTCAACTCACCTGTTACATTTTTGTGACACTCAAATTTACGCATGATTAAGGGTGGGCTGCATTGAGTGACAGGCTGTCTGCCGATAGTGTCCTCGGCTTCTCAGTCACATCCACCTCTTACTCCTCCACTGCACCAGCCTCTCGCCCAACTATGCTCCCTTCTGGCTCCAAAAAACTAAGATGGCGATGGCCGAAATGCTTCAGAATGTGAATCCACAAACCAATGGGTGACGTCATGGTAGCTATATCCATTATCTTTACAGTCTATGGTTGCTCTTCATTCCCCTCTCTCCTTCCTCGTTTTGGAACAAGCTTTGTCAGCTGGGCGTCTCGCCTCTTTTCTTTCAGCACTGTGTCTGCGATTTTTGTTGCTTTCTCTTGGATGGATGCTGCTTATGGTCTGACAGCTGGTTGCTGCCTTTTATATAGTCCCGACCTCACCTGTACGCTGTGCCCAGGAACGTTCCAAACACAGCAAATATGAATCAATTAAGAAAATACAGGCGGAGGGCAGAGTCCATGTGGATAGAACTTCTAGAGGGTCGTAAGTGATGATTGAGAGGGATTACTTTGTATGGCTCTTTACATTGTTTTGGGGAAAATCATGCATAGTATATCTTCAAGGACCCAGATTTTAGGCAACAGCAGAATTTTAACAACTCAACTGTGAGCAACCTCTGCATGTTTTCCTCTCACAGGTTTCATTTACACCGGAGATATAATCCACCAGATGCTCACAGCTACTCAGTACATCGCCCCTCTGATGGCCAATTTTGACCCAAGTCTGTCCAAAAACTCCACTGTGTTTTACTTTGATAACGGTAAGAGAGATCATTTTACTCAGCTGTCATCACTTTGGGCATTTCTGCTGTAGAATATTTCTCCTACATGTGTGTCAGTTGTTGTGTTAATGTGTGTTTACTGTGAAGGCACTGCACTGGTGGTTCAGTGGAACCGGATTCACCTCCAGGACAATATCAGTCTGGGGACTTTCACCTTCCAGGCTGTTCTGCACAGCGATGGGCGTATTGTCTTTGCGTACAAAGAGGTGACACTCCTCTCCTCTTCATGTTCTCCTGTTAATGTGAAATTTGTTTAATTACAAAAATCATTGTTTTTGTAGATTCCTTTAGACATCAACGACATCAGCACGGAAAATCATCCTGTCAAAGTGGGCTTGTCGGACGCTTTTGTGGTTCTTCATGAGATAGAGCAGATCCCCAGTGAGTGACACATTCAATGTATAAAAACTACATTTTCTTACCATGATTTTTACCTGCTGATTTAATAAACAAAATACTGGATCTCAATTAAAGGTGCTGTTTGTAACTCTGGAGAAAGATAGCTGATTGTTGACAAATACAGACACTTTGGGTTGGTAGGTGGCCTGAATCACCAACCCAAAGCGTTGGTATTTGAAGACCTGGGCAATCAACTTTCTCCAGAGTCACATATGGCACCTTTAACAACATCTTCTCCTTTCTGATATGCTTCAGATGTTCGTCGGAGAACAATTTATGAGTATCACAAAGTCGACATCCTAAAGTCCAAAATCTCAAATTCTACAGCTGTAGAGATGCTACCTCTCCCCAGTAAGTTAACCCTGATTAAAGTATACAAAGAGATGTGCTGCTAAAATGGCATCATTAAATAACCACATCTGAACATTTATATTACACTTTTGTCAAACAATGAGTATCTTTTGACTGATATACATAGCAGCTGTTGAATGTTAGCTCTACGAAGCCTATAGAAATGCATTCAGCTTTAACTCACAGGAGTCAGAGTCGTCTCTTCCTCCTCACTCTCCAGTGTTTTCTTTATTCTCAGCGTGTCTCCAGTTCTCCAGCTGTGGTCCATGTGTCACTTCTCAGATTGGCTTCAACTGCAGCTGGTGCAGTCGGCTACAAAGGTAAACTGGAAAGCACTCGGAGAGCGCATACCATTGACAAGGCTGCACATTCCCACTGCATTTATTTGAATGAAAGAATATGTTGGGAACGTCTGATCTTTATTTGAGTCCAGAGCTGCATTAAAATACACAGAGATAAACAATCGTGGCTGATGGCAGACATACAAAAAATCTTTTTTTGTAAAATTCATAGTGAGTCAGATTCATGGCCACTGAGTTGTGGCAATTTTAATTCACCACATTGTCCTCATAAAAGTGACTTTTTTTTTCTTTTTTTTTAAGAAATACTTGATGTGCTCATATCATCTACATTTGGCTGCAATTGCAGAGTGTTCAAGAATCATAATGTTTTATTTGAAATGATAAACAATTCGCCAACAAATGAAAGGAAAATGGTATATATTATATAATACCATTGTGGGGTAACAGTAGAGATTATTGCACTGTATAAGAAAAATTATTCGATCACCTGATTAGGATATCAAAATGTCCTGTATCTCACGTTTACTGTATGATGAGGTTCCAGTACAGGGGGATGTTTTGTTGTAACGCCCTCTGAGGCAGATTGTTAATTGTGATATTGAGCTTTATAAATTTAATTGAGCTGAAGTCATGGATTTTATGGTTTGCTCATTAAAGAATGGGTTCATGTTTTGTCAAGTCTAGAGACCCTTTTAGGGTCAATGTCATGATGACATCATTTTGTTAGCTGGAGGTGAAACAGGACTCTCCACCACAGGGCTGCAGGTTATACAGGAGTTTTAAAATGTCGTCCTGTTGTGTTATTGGGAGCCAGAATAGAAGGAGTCATGACTCAAAACTTATATTTTATAGCATACCAGCCTCTACTGCCCGTCAACAAAAACAAAGACAACTATGGTTAAATACGGTAAGACCAAAGGACTGGATGGAGGCGATCATCAAAAATGTATTTCCTGTTGTAGGGATGAATAACGTTATAGAACAACTAACTCCGAGAGTGTGGTGCTCTGAATAACTGAACGTTACATTCAGACAGTGCTCCAAATTTATGAGCGGTCCAGTTTGTGAGTGTGCTTCGACACTTGGAATGAGTATTTCTGAATGCACCACTTGCATCATCTTCCGCCACTGTCTAAAGCAAGTCACCAGAACTTTGGTAGCTAGCGTTAGCGAGTGTCTGTGAAGAACTGTTTTGCCTCCAGCTAAACCCCGCCCACCAAAAAACACCATACCCTCACTAACAGTAAAAGGGTCTATTGTCAGTGTTCATCCTGTCTGTCCTGGCTGCAGGTTCCTTCCTAAAGTGAGGGCATTTTGGGGTTTTGTTACACATCACTTTCACTGACACCACTTTAGGAAAGGATCTCTTTGCAGACAGTAAAGACGGAGGAGAAATAATTAAAGTGGCTGCTGGTCTTTCCAGTGTGGGGCAGGTGAGTACAGTATTAAGACTTGACAAAAATATGAACGTATCCTTTAAGACTAAACCAATTTATAAAAGATTTGTTTCCCCCTATTGCTTTATGAAATGCTGCCCTATTGTAGGGGAGTATAAAGTGTAAGTAAGTATACATGGTAACCACCCACGCCTTCTTTCTGATCAGTTAATGATCCGTCTGATAAATTAATTTTAAAAAAGCTAAAGTCCAAGAAATAACAAATTTGGTAGTGAAAAAGACTTGAGTCAGACTTGTCCCTGAAGCACCTTGTCAAAACACTATCTGATATGTTTGTGAAGATAAACCTGTAAATAAAGCTAAACTATAGTCCCCATACATTAATATTTACTACCTTTCTTAGATGCTCCAGTGGCTTTGATCGTAACCGGCAGGACTGGGTCGACCTCGGCTGCCCGGAGGAGGTTCTCATTATTTTTGCATTTCAGTAAACTACAGAAAGTTTGACTCAGTTAGAACTCAGCACCGCTTGTGTTTGTCTGCACACAACTGTTTCCTGACGTTTGTTTTTGTTTTCACCTGTTATTTTTCCAGAGAAAAGATCCCAGATGTCTCAAAATGACAGACATCACAAACACCACATCTCACCACCTCACACATACGACCACTCCTGTCACGACCACAGTGCAGCAGAGGACCTCCAGTATGACCTCCACCCCCCTGAGCAGGACATCCGCTGTCACCAACCCCTCAACACGCAGCAACACAAGCAGAATAAAATCCACTTCGCAGCTTCCCACCAGTAAACCTGCAGAAGGTAAGCTGACAAGATGCTCTCAAACATCTGCAGTGAACAAAACTTGCATTTTATATGTCTCAAAGTGCAGACTTTGAATTTTATCCTACTACCTTTCATCGAACTTACTTATTTGATTGCTTAAAGTCAATGAATTTCCGTAATAGTCTTTGCCAGATCACAGCTCAGGGCAGGTGACAAAACCCTCTCATGAATTAATACTTGTTGTCATTGCACGGTGTCCACGCCCAGTGTGTGTTGTGCAAAGTCTGACAGTGTGAGGGTCAAGTGGTCAGCTATTTCCCAGCCCTCTGTGAGCTCATAGCTGAGTGTATACAGCGCCATGTTAAATACTACATAGTGTCCTCAGCTGCTGAGGGATGACTCAATGTATGTGTGTGTCACTCTGCGTGAGTCAGAATATAGGGGGGCTGTTATTTTTGGTTGTAGTGGCCATTATTTGTAAGAATACAGCGTTCAAAAAGAAGTACTGCTATTTTAATGATATATTACTTCAGTAGACTGTAAAGTAGCTTAATTAAATATAAAGTACTTTTATTAAATATGTACAAGGAATCCCTAAAGTCTGAAAGTTAATCATGAACTAGAACAATTTGAGGTGTTTTGAATATTTTTAACTTCAAACAGCAAAGAGGAGAGTCTCTGAATTGGGTAGATTAAGTGGAAAAAACAGAGCTGTATTATAAATTGCACATTTTTTTTGTCTGACTAACTGTTAACAATAATAATAATTATATAGCTATTATATAGCACCTTTCATACAAGAAAGGTGCTATATAATAATTATTATATAGCACCTTTCATACAAGAAATGCAGCACAAAGTGCTTTATAATAAGGGCAGTATAAGCACAATTAAAACAGACAGAATGAACATAAAACAGAGCCGATTCATAAAATCATAGAGTTGTAAAACTATAAATCATAAAATCAAGTAAGATTTTAAAAGAGTTGCAGCAGCGTGAAGCGTGAATAGAAAGTAAAAGCGTAAAAAGAAAGAGTTTCAGACCTGTATTGGAAAGTCAGAGCTAGTTAAAGGCTAAAGTGAACAGACACGTTTTAGCTTTATTCTTAAAATATTTAGCGAGCTAGCTTCCCCGATATCTATAGGTAGCGTGATCCAAAGCTTTGGGGCGTAACTGACAAAGGCTGCATGCCCGATCCTCTTCCGGCTGTTGCTGGGAACCTCCAATAAACCAGCAGCAGATGATCGCAGTGTTCTTGGAAGCAAATGGTTGACAAGGGAGCTAGCAATGTAGCTCGGTATACAAGGAGGACCTTAAAATCAATTCTACATGTAACAGGAAGCCAGCGCAGAGCAGCTCAGACTGGCCTGATGTGCTCGCTCCTCTTATTTCTGGTTAATAGCTGAGCTGCAGAGTGTTTAATGAATCTCTCAGTGGTGTTTTTTTTTAGGAGGCCAATGTTCACTGAAAATAGCCCCACACTGTGTAAATTTCTTCAAGATTTCAGATTTCACTTGTAGTCAAGCTCACTACTGTATATCATTAAAAACTTGCAGAGGTTAAATTAAAAGGACCAACAATTCTAAAAAAAAATAGATTTTAAAAAGTACAGCATGACATACTGTATGTCTTATGTCATTCTTTCTTTTTCTAGATGACACAAAGATCTCTTTGCACAACAATGAAACACGTAAGTCAATCATATCCACCTACTGTGTCTGATTGTGATGTCATTATTGGTACATGATATTTTCAGCAGTTGTCAAGACAACTTGTTGTCTAAACTTACATATTTATATTTGATCTGATAGTTTGGGTCACCATGTGTAAAATGTTTGTGATTACAGCTGTTTACTCTGATTGCTGGAGTCAAATAAGTGGAAATATCTGAGCTGCTTTTTAGCCCAGTCATCTCGAGGGTTCTGCACATGTTGGCTTTAAGTCTATAACTATAGGTAGTTTGAATCAGTGTCATCATCACCTTTGTGCAGCAGGAAATGAGGAGACAAAAGGAGCTAGTGATGGGCGGCCGCAGACTGGTCTACTGGCGGGCATCGTCATGGTGATGATCATCATGGGAGCAGCCGTCCTTCTGTCTGTCTACATGTATAACAATCCGACCTCCAGCGCCAGCCTCTTCTTCATGGAGGTCAGTGACACTATGATCCTTATTAAACTCCCCATGATCCCCTGAACGAGTAACGCTGCTAGTTTTTAGCACATTTTGCATATTTGCCATTTTCCAAAGCGTATTGCATTTTTTTTTTAATTTGGATTTCCCCATCTGCCTGATTTGTGAATTTACCTTTGCAATTTAAGTAACAATGCAGTGACTTGAAAATTAATAAGGATAAGTAATCCATCCAAGTCAGCAACTGTCACTTTTTTTTGCCTTGCAAGCAGTGTGGCTTCAAGATAAAAACTTGGTCCCTCCAACACTTCAGGTAGAGCAAGATAATGTGGAAATAGAGCATGGATACTCATCGTCCCAGTGAATGATACCTTATACATTGGTGTCTAGCACCAATGTTAGGTCAAAATTTCCTCTCAAAGGAATACAAAAACTTCCAAATGACGATTCATATAGTAATTACTCACCTTGCGTTATCCTGAATTCATGAAGAAAACTTTATATCAAAAACATCCATTAACAAACTCTCATACAACTCGTGCAGCATAATCCAAGTTTCATTTATCCAGTCATATGCTCAGTACTTCTCAGCCCTTTCCAATGGAAGACTGAAACTTATCCATGCTCTCCTCAAAGCCAGAATCCATTTACAAATCAGTAATTTCGGGACAGATCTAGTGATCAGTAAGGTAAAAACTGAGCATGGCATTAGTTCAAGAGGAACATGATGTCAAGCTCAGCTCACACCCCAGCTACACCAGCTGATCTCAAACAGCCCTATCAACTGATGGAGCAGCTGACTGATGGAAGGGAGTCAGCTGATAGATCACACGATACCTTTCTATGCAACCTCCACCCCAGCTAATCAATGTCATTTCTGTTTGTCATTGATGCTGCTCTGCTCTGTTCTGTTCCCGGGGGTCTTTGCTGCTGCTCTCCCTGCTTTAGGCATTCCATGTAGACACATGGAAGGGCAGGGAGGTGTGCTCTCTCTGCCTCAGGCTTTCCTTGTTTGCATGTGGAAGGGCAGAGAGCTGTGTTCGCTCTGCCTTAAGGTTCCATGTAGGCGCCTGGAAGGGCAGAGAGGTGTGCTCTCTCCACCTTATGCTTTCTGTGTAGGACTAGGAAAAGTAGAGAAGAAAGCCATACCGCCAAATATAATACTGCCTATGGAAATAAAGTTTTCCCAACTAAATGACTGTTTTAGTCAGTTCTGTCTGGCTTTGAAGAGATCTTAGACAACATTCACTTTCAGTTCAGTCACCCCATTGGAAAGGGCCTTCTGTTTGGAAGTACTAAGCATATGACTGGATAGATGCAACTTGGATTCATACTGCACAAGTTGTGTGAGGGTCTGTAACTTGGTGTTCTACTATACTTTTGCTGTTGTTAAATGCAGACCCCGCATACTTTAATTCATAAAGACTTTTCTCCGTAATTCAGTGTAACACGGGGTGAAGTATTACTTTAATCAACATGCCCTAGTCCAGTCCAATTTTAAAAATTGTACCCAGGTGGTTTGGTGAGTACTTGACCTTTTATATGGCAACAGTAATAAAAAATAAAAGAAATTCCCATGTTCCACCATATTCTGCACATTTTTCATCCAGGTCTGTAGGACCCCCTCGGAAACAAGATGATTCATTACAAAGGGTTTATCCTAATGAATGAACTTCTACAGCAGTGGTTCCCAACTGGTCCAGATTTCAACTCAGTCATTAGTTCAAGGTCCACACGGTTTATTACATTAAGTGTCATACTTGTGTTTGGCCATGTTGTTGAGCTACTTTGATGTCTCTGTCAAATAGCTGTCAGTTAATCATTCAGTCTACAGCAGGAAAGGGCACTTCAAAATAGATGCTCTGTGCCGGAAATTCTCTGTACCTAAAAATAAAGCATGTTTTTTTTTTGTTTTTTTTTATATATATATATATACAAACGTTTACAAAACCAGTTGTGAATCTTCATCCATTTGTACAATTCCGCTTTCCAACATTGTAAACACCTTTCTGTTATGTAGATGGAAACATCTGGCATTTTTGCAAGCTGGGAACTAATATTTTATTATAGAATTTAAAGCAACAGTGAGGTTTTAGTGGCATTAAGTAATATTTATTCATTACCAGTGGTGCAATTAAAAAGTATATTTAGGAGAGCAGAAAAATATCAGACAGACAATAAATAAAGTGCTGTGTACTTTTATGCATATGTTCTCTCAATATTCAATTTCCCCCCTCCCTCAGCGGCGGCCGACCCGCTGGCCAATCATGAAGTTCAGGCGGGGCTCTGGTTGCCCTTCCTATGCTGAGGTGGAGACTCCCGGTCAGGACAAAGACACCATGGTGGTCATCGACCCCAAACAGTCCTTTGTCATGTCGGACAGAAGAGAGAGCGAACAGAAAGAAGGATTCATAGTTCCTGATCAGAGGGAGCGCTTCCTGGTCTCAGAGAGCTGACCAAAAACTACAAATCCCAGAAGGCTTTGGGAGAGAGCTGGATCTCCACGTGAGGGAGACTTTTTATTTTCCATTAAAGCTGTTGCTCAAGTTCATTTTAAAAGGACAGACACTGAGCATTCAGAGAGGAAAAGGCCCAAAACCTCTATGAGGAAAATGTCGCTACAGAGTAATTTATTTACAGTTTGGTTTCATGTTAGCGTTAGCTTGGTGAGCCAGTAGACTGTTTCAAAGCATAATGTAAAAAAGATTTACTTTGCTCAGGTCACTCGCCTGTGTTCACTGAGGCATCACACAGAGCGAGAGGTGACGCCACTGAATGTTTGTTTTGAACCCATTTCTCTCAAAGACAGATGATATTTTCCAGAGCTGTTATGTGTCGTTCCCACACCTTCTTCACAAGGAGGAATGTCATATTCGGGTGTCATTTCCTCATCTCAAAAATACAGACTAAATTCCTCACCATTACACCCACCTTCATCTGAGGGGCAAACAGGCTGCACAGTGTTTTCACTGCTGTTTACCTCGAAGAAGAAAATGTCTGCACCCTTTTCAATTTCTACTTTTATTTTCTGATTATTTTGCTGTATAAATATGTACACTACAACATTACAAACATTCACAACCATGAAAAAATACAGATCTGTATTTGTTTTAGACTTGATACAGTCTCGCAACATTTTTCTAACATGCTGTAATTGTTCCCACACATGTGTAATCTGTATATTTAAAATGGTAAATTGCAGGTGTTAGTCTGTCGCTGATCATGTTAGTGTCTCTTCAGTCACTGTACAGTACTTGTATAGCTTTAGGAAGTGTTCTAATTAAAACAAGGATTGTTTCGTACACATGCTGCATAATGTAATAATTTTACCAGTTTTTGGAAATCTAAAAAACCCTCAAATGTTAGCAATTGTCCAATGAGCTGAGGGTTCAACCCACTCCTTCTCCTAAGCAGTTTAATAAATGCTGATAACATTTTCAAAACTGTTAAAGTAGTTGTATCTACTGTACATTTTGATACGATGACACAAGAATCAACAGTTTCCTGCACTATTACTGGCATACAGGACTAGTGTCCTGTATTATTTGAGGCATGTTTAGTCTAAAAATGAAATTAAGGCAAATGGTATCTCAATGGATCGCTCAAGACTGGCCTGGAAGCTGTCAGGGTCAAGGCACTGCTGTGTTGGAGGTACTGCAAAGGTCCTGGCTCGGACACTCAGGTTTCCTCCTTGTCTTCTGAGAGAGAACCAAACAAAATGGAGAAAAAAATGATACATTTATTTGTGTTCCAATCACAAAGTGATTTGAGTTACTGTAATAAGAGTCAAATAGCACTTGTCATGGTGGATATTTAATGGTATCAGAAAAATATGTGATGTATATGTGGCAGTAATTTCCATTTACCTGACATATACTTCCTGGTATTTGGTTTGTGTCTCCAAAGATTAAATGAATTAAATGAAATACAAATAATGAGACTTAAGCTTTGTCCAAATACTTTCATACCACGTTAGTCCAAACACTTTAATACAACATGTTATATCTAAGTGACGTAAAACTTTAATTAAATAATTAATAGCCTGGGCTATTATTTGCTTAAATTACTGAACTCAACAGGCCTATATTTGGGACAGGCCTTTATTAATCAGCAAAGAACAGGAAATACAGTCAAATTGTATGAGTATTATTTGTATAAAAATGAGGCTTCAGATAAAATATCAATTGAATAAATCAAATTTATCCTTTTAAAACAATAATCACAACTTCGCTTAACTTTTATGAGAAACCCGTTTGATCTGAGGTCCCTTACGGGCTAAAGGAATATACAGGGTAATCAAGGAATGGACACATCATTTGAGGTAGGTAGGTGTTATACATGTGATATATGATATATATACACTACAAAAAATGACCTGCTTGGCAACCAGACCAGGCTGGTAAAAGAGACTGGGGCATTTAATTGGGACTAGGCTGTTAAATAAAGTTTTACAGTAGGTTATGAGTGTGTAGTGTGTTTTCACTGAAAAAAACACAGTTACATTGAAAACACTTAGTATGCAAACTAAAAAATATCTTGACTTCTGAGGGTGCTATAGTTGGACTGTCAGAGTTATGTATGTTTTATGTAGTAATTGTATAATATCCTGTCTGTATGTAAAGTAATGCACTGTATTCAGGTATTGTGTATGGAATTAGGACACTGTGTTTCTTACCTTTCACTGGTGGTGCAGGGAGTCGTCGCCTCAGCTGTCTTGCAGAGTCCACAGTGACAGGCTGCAAGATGTAAAACGAGGATTTTTTTCCCCCAATTCTTCCACAAGGTGTTTGACATAATGGTGGTTATTTCTCTTAATGTAAACACGTACCATGACTGGAATGGTCTTGGTCTTAGTGAAGCGTGACTGTGGTGTTTCTACGTTGAGGCCTGCACTCTTCAATGCTGCAATTCTGGCTGAGATGTCACAAACCTGAAGAAAAAACACAACCATGTAATACAGTACATGTTTGAAATCACTGTTGTAATAGTTCTGTGTTTTCTTTTCAGTCTTTGAACTTTGATTGAAGCACCTCTGTCAAATCAATCTGTGGTTTTAGTAGTCAGGTCTAATAAAAAGCAGCAGAACTCTTTCTCAATATGCCACTTTAAGCTGTAAAATGGAGGCCTATTCAGCTTCAACCCACCTGCAGCTCAGACTGTTGGACAGCAGCAGCTGCAGATGCTACCTGCTCCTCCAGGAAGGACAGCTCCATGTCCGACGTGGCGCTACAGATGCCCCTGGCACACTCCTCCAGGTCACTCAGCTCAGCCTCCAGACTGTAAACCTCGCCAGCTGCCACGTACACCTGCAGCATGTCCAGTTCCAAACGAAATCAACTTAAAATCTTTGTACGGTCAAATTAAAATCTTTGTACCTTCAATTAAATACAAGACTAACTGCCATTATCTTATTTTCACCTGTTTTTATGCCATACTGTTAAGGTGAGTCCACCGTTAATGTTTGCAAGTGAAAATTAACCTATACTATACTATACTATGACCTTTTTTCATGGTTTTAGACCACATACTATACTAATAATTTTTTCATAGTTTCTATGACGTTTTGTCCATAGCTTTGTACGACATACTATACTATGACTTTTTTTTCATGGTTTTAGACCACATACTATACTATGACTTTTTTCCATGGTTTTGGACCACATACTATAATATGACTTTTTTTCCATAGTTTTAGACCACATACTATACTATGACTTTTTTCCATAGTTTTGGACCACATACTATACTATGACTTTTTTTTCATGGTTTAGGACCACATACTATACTGTGACTTTTTTTTCATGGTTCATGACCACATACTATACTATGACTTTTTTCCATGGTTTTGGACCACATACTATAATATGACTTTTTTTCCATAGTTTTGGACCACATACTATACTATGACTTTTTTTTCATGGTTTAGGACCACATACGACCACATACTATACTATGACTTTTTTTTCATGGTTTAGGACCACATACTATACTATGACTTTTTTTTCATGG
>NC_065526.1:22931410-22950138 GCF_006386435.1 Epinephelus moara
GGTTCATGATGACATACTATACTATGACTTTTTTCATGGTTTTAGATGACATACTATACTATGACTTTTTTCTATGTTTTTTGACGACATACTATACTATGACTTTTTGTTCATGGTTCATGACCACATACCATACTATGACTTTTTTTCATGGTTCATGACCACATACTATACTATGACTTTTTTCCATGGTTTTTGACAACATACTATACTATGACTTTTTTCATGGTTTTAGACCACATGCTATACTGTGAGTCTTTAAATTGTCATAAAGTCATGGTTTAGTGTGCCACAAAATTTCATAGTACAGTATGCCATAAAAAGTCATAGTAAAGCATACAATAGCATGTCATAGAAAAGTCAGCAGTTAAACGGCCTCATCAAACACCATGTGCGGTGAATAAAATAAATATAAATAATAAAAAGCTGAACTTACGTTCTCCTCCAGTCTGGAGAACTGTTGATCCAGTTTCTTGGGGTCTGTGTTGGGGGGCAATGAGGTGTTGGAGAGTCGGGGGCCTTCCCCTCCCTCCATCCCCTGCAGTAGCAGCTCCTCAGTGGCATTCAGCACCTTCAGGACCTCAGTGGTGATGCTGCGCAGAGACACCGCCGAGTACCTCTACAACACAAAGTAGACAAATCATCAAGGACATTTATTGAGATGGAACGACCAACTTTCCAACCAAGATCAGGAATGATACATTGAAAATGGACAAAATGAATATATTTGTTGGAATAAGTAACCTGGCTAGTGGTTCTATACAAATAACATACAGCTGCACAAACACCTGCTATCCACAATATACAATATACAATATATGTATATATATATATATATATATATATATATATATATATATATATATATACACATATATATAACGTATGGGATAATGTAACGTATAATATANACAAACACCTGCTATCCACAATATACAATATAAAATATATGTATATATATATATATATATATATATATATATATATATATATATATACACATATATATAACGTATGGGATAATGTAACGTATAATATATAACATATGGGATGTTGCTGTTCCTAACCTTTTGTTTTTATCATACAAAAGATCTAATGAAATCTCCAAAGCCCAAGCAAAAACATTGGATTTTTAAATTCAAAATAATGAGCAAAATAATTCATTTTCAAAAGAATTTACTTTTGTGGAGGTAGGGTCTCTATCATATCGACATAACAGTTGGCCAACACAGGCCTAGTGTTCTGGAAAACATCAGTGTGACCAACAAAACAGCATATTGGAAACAGAGTTAAATTTGTTAAATTAGATACATGCATGAAATTACTCGGAGAAGAAAGAGGATGTGTCAAAGTGCAAATGAAGAATAGGCCTGTCACAATAATTACAATATAAACTTAGAGGTCAGCAAAAATGATCATTTGATCACATTTGTTAAAATAGGAATGATAACATTCTAGCCAACATGATGTCAGAATAAACAACAGGGATTACCCAACCATTGGAAGACTTGGGCAGAGTACCTCAGTGTTTTTTTACTGCACCTAAGCTGAACGAACAGTTATCAGTGGAGAACCCAGAGAACACCCAGACTGAAGCGGGGAGAACATGCAAACTCCATATGGAAGGGTCCCAGCCGGCTGGTGGATTCGAACCTGGAGCCACTGCACTGCTGCTGTCAGATGTCAGAATATTGTTAAGAAATAAAGGTCATTGCCCTTTAAAATGGGTGTACTTGCATTATTATGCTATTGTATTATCATTGTATCAGCAGCATACAATGGCCTTGAAATGACAATAATATTGTTTATCGCAATTATTTCTGTTATTACTGTTCAACATCAGTAGTTATTGTGACAGGCCTAACCTGCATCACACCAACAGCTGATCGAGTTCGGATCATGTTCTCATCACAAACAAACCGCTTCAGAGTTCCTCTGAGAGCCGACTGAGACCACCTCCTCTTAAGGGTTATGGTGTGGTTGTTTTGGTCCATACCTAAGTGTGATTACTGCTTTCACACCTGCCCAAACAAATCACAATACTGGGAGAAAACAAACCACAGTCTGATTTAAACGCACTAAAAAGCACAGATTTGAAATCACCCTTAATCTGCGATGATCACCAAAACAAGTTCTCACCTGCTCCAGCAGAGTTGATATAAACTGTATTGTTTTGTAAAGCTCCATGTTACTACCCTACAGCACACAGAGAGAGGCACAGAAGAAGAAAACAGAGGACAGACGGGGATAAGAACATCAGGTCAAGCAGAGTTGTTCAGTAGTTAGTTACATTGTAGAGAATAATTAATAAAGAGAGTTACTCCGACATGTAATGCTTTCTTTAAAGTGAGCCTATGTAACTTTCATTGAGCTTGTTGGCCATCACAAGATCATGAGTGATTTTAAAATGATGTATGATGATAAAATATTCCTAACCCTAAGGCAAAAAAACGCATAAGCACACACAAAAAACTACAGCAGCCACAGGAGGAGGAGGCTCACAGTCACAACTATCTGCTGCAGACGAGCGCATCGCTGGCATAATTGGGGAGACCAAATTCCTGACGGAGACAGCGACATGCTTCCACTGGAGTCAACGTCATCAAACCCAGTTGATTTAGGCCTACATAGATAATTCACAATCATGAACCTAATCTGGATCTTAAACCTGCTAATTGCCAACTAATTTAACTAATTGTGTTATATTTTTAATATTTTGTCATGTTTAGATTACGTGTTTCAAAGGCATCTGTGTATTGTGTACATAACAGAGCGCAATACGAATTAAATTTGTAATTTCCAATAGTGAAAAGCAATATTTATGTGCTTTACTAAATTTACACAAGCACTACGAGTGGTCAGGAGCAGGAGTAGATTTTGTTAGTAGCTACGAAAAGATCAGAGCTACTAAAATATTGATGAATGCGGACATGCATGTAAATTTCCGTCTACGAACAGTTTACACACAAATTCCTTCTGCTCACGTTTCATGAATGAGACCCAGTGTGTACAGATGAATGGTGTTTGGCTTCGCCCCTGTGCCGCTGCCAGCACCCGGTCCCGGACATCTGCCACTGGACAGGCAGGGATCTCCAGGGGAAGTCAAACACCGTTCATTTGCGCACAGTGCGATGACACAGAGCTGGTTGAATATAACATGCCCTCTAGTGGCGGGATAGCGCGTTGCATATCTGACCAAGAACTGACTGAACTTCAGCATTGCTGCCAACCAGGAATTCTTGTGTGTTTCCAAAGTCAAGCAACCCGAAAAGCATAATCTACCATAATCTACCGTAATAGGAGCATCGGTGACTCGTAAAGGTAAAAAAAAAAGTTGTCTACCATAATGTTACTCTCTACATTTTGAAATGAACAAATTATAAGCATGACTTTATATGACCATGACACCTAAAAGTAAAAATAAGGCCGTTTTCATGAACTTACAAGCAAGTGCACGTCAGACATACTGTAAGTGAATGGGTTTTCTGGTCGGAAAGGTTATGCCCTCATGCACCACTAGAGGGCGCGTAAGGCTTAGCTTCAGCATACCACAGGAGTCAATGGGAGTGTCGTCACTCTGGTATTGTAGGGTCCTAGTCTGAGCTGGCCCGATGCTATGTTATGATTGGCCAGTCTGTGTCGAAGGGCAGGACTTAGAGACTTAGCAAAGAGTCAATAGACAAATTAGAGCAGAATACACTGGAAGAAATAGTGAGGCCGCAGCACCAAAAAATCTGAGTGTACTAAAATGTGCCACAGAGTGTTTTATTGCTAATGAATTTGACATATGTTACAGGAAGAATAAAGTCCTCCTTTAAAAGTTGCATAGACTCACTTTAAGGCTAAAATCACACCAGACTGTTAGTGGAGAATAAAGGGTAGAAACAGGCTTCTGACATTGCACCTGACTTTTGTTTTGCAGGGTGTGTTAGCCACCTGCACTAATGTTACAAGTATTATGTCCAGAGGGAGATAAAAATATAGTTCTTACATTTTGAATCTCCTCAGGTGACAGTAAACCCTCATAAGGAGAAGACGTGCTGCTCAGCTCCATGTAGTCTGCATTTTCTTCCTCGGTTTCCTCGAGTCTTTCATCTGTGTCTCTACTTTCACAGCCTCCCTCTGCAGCACCACCCTGTGTCTCTATCATTTGCCCCTCAGTCGTAACTTTTTCTCTTCCGTCCTCTTGCTCGTCATCATCCACTTCTATTCTTTTAAACGTCTGTTTGGCCTCAAGCATCTCTTCGATTCCTAAATTTCTTTTTTCTTGTGCATCTGCATCGTTTCCCTGCTGCTCATTTTCATGTGCTCCTGTAGCATCTTCACTCTCCTTAACATCTCCTCCACTTTGCTCACTTACATTTTCTCCTGGTCCTTCCGTCACAGGTGACTCTGGCATCACACTGTCGCCTTGACTCTGACACTCTTTAACACTTCCTGTCTCCTCTGATGCATTTGTGCTTTGTGTATCGACAGTGTTGTCCTCAAATCCACCTTCTCCTGCAGATGTTACATTCTCATGTGTCTGTGCTTCCTCTGGCTCTCTGTTTATGCTCCCATTTTCTGCAGCTTCATCCTTTAATGCCTCTACCTGCATGTCCTCCAAAGTCATCATCAACATGCTGCTGATTATTCTGTCAAACTCTACAGCTTCCTCCTCACTGTCTGCTGCTGTCTCTTGACTCTCTTCCTCTTCCTGTCTCTCTTCTCCTTCCTCTCTGTCTGGCCACCTCGCCTCTGGCTGATTCTCTTGTTGGACTTTTGTCTCGAGTAAGGATTTTATCTCCTCCGTTCTCTCTGCTTGCAACACTGTTTCTAACTCCATCTCTTGTTTGTCCTCTTTCAAAGGTTCTTCTCTTTCTTCACATATATGCCCCTTTACTATCCTTTCATCCTCGTCTGGTACTCTCTCCTCTGTGCCATCTCTCTTTTCCTCCATCTCTGTTTTATCCGGTTGGGAATCTTCAACTTTTTCATCACTGATGTCCGTCTTTCTCTCCTCAGTTTCATCCCTTAAATCAAACATTTTCACATCCAAGTCTCCAAATGATTCTCTCCTCTCCTGTTTCTCTCCCACTGCCGCCTCCCTCTCAACTCGTCCTTCATTTTCTTCCTGCTCCATCTCTCCATCATTCTCTCCAACTCTATCCAGCTCATCCTCAGTGGAGGAAAACTGAGAAGCACTAACTAGGCTGGCCAAATCGCGCAGTTGAGCGGCCTGGGCGTCTTTTTCCGCCTGCAGTTTCCACAGCTTCTCTTCGTCTATCGCTTCCTCCCCCTCCTCACCTCTGCCTGCTCGGTCCAACTCGTCCTCCGTGGAGGAAAATTGCGTGGCGTTGGCTTCGTTAGCTAATCTGCACACTTTCACCGCCAGCTCCACCTCCTTCTCTTCATCCACGACGCCAACTCTGTCCAGCTCATCCTCTGTGGAGGAGAACTGGTTGGCCCGGACTTCTTTTTCCAGCTGACAGAGTTTAGAAACGAGTCTGTCTGTCGTTACCTCCTCCACATCTTCATCCCTGTCTCCCTCCCATTCTCCTTCACTCTGGCCAACTTTGACTAACTCGTCATCAGTAGACGAGAGGTAGGTGAGTCTGGACTGTGCGATGAGCCTGTATAATCTGCTCCTCATCTCTTCATCATCCACTTCCTCATCTTCCTCTGTTCTTCCTTCATCCCAGTCGATCTCCATCCTCCACAGCCTCTCCTCTTCTTCATCTCTGTCTTCACTTTCTCGTCTCTGTTCCTCCCTCTCTTCATCATTACCACCATCTCTCACTCTGCCATTAACTTCTTCTGAGGAGTCAGAAACTCGGCCTGCCAGCTGTTGTAGTTTTGACGTGAGCTCCTGTTCCATGTGATTGGCTCCATGTCCTGTGATGTCACTCTCAAAGTCAGAAGGTTCGGGAGTCATGGCTCCAGAGGTCAAAGTGTCAGGGGTTGCAGCATCAGATGGATTTTGGGAGTGGTCGTCGTTCTCGCTGTTATCCTGTGAATGTGAGAGATAAAAGATTTAAGAATCTATGAAGGATGACTTCTTCTAATGTTTATAACATTTACATTTGGGCATCTGACATTTTCACTCATTACTAAATTCAGCAGTTGGATCCAGTTGGACGTAGTTACATTCATATCTTTGAAATTCAGGCAGAATTTCAACGGTACAAAGGCAGATAAAAACAAGATGTCCTCACAAGCTATACAAACAATTTTATGTTTTTTTTAAGGCTGTAGTTGTGGTGCTGTTGAACTGTATTATGTTACACTTAGAAGTGTTCCTAGTATTTTGTCCATCCCATTAATAAAACAAGTGGGCAGGTTTATTTAACAAAGATAATTAAGATTCACATATTGTTAATACTTTGGAACCAGAGTCAGAGAATATTTGCTGTTTTTGCTTGGTAAAACATTTGAAACCTGACCTTGATCTCATTCAAAAATCATAAATTTATATATGTAATGATAATAATTATAAATAACATTTTCCATAGCTTGATTTTTTTAAATAATTTTCTAAATCTTTTTTTTTTTTTTTTTTTTGCAATTTGTGGGACATTACTTACTAAATTGCTCATTGCCTTTTTTCCCCCTTGTTTTTGAAAGAAATTTGCTCAGGGTTCAAAGGTTTTAATAACTGCAAAAGGCATCTGAAAGCAGCACAAGAAAAGTGATGTTGCTCCTGGATTAAAAAAAAAATATATTTTCTAAAAGTGTTCCTGTTTTTACAGCTCTGTTGCTGCTATCTATCTACACTCAAAAAACAACTGTTACCCAGACTTTTAAGACATACTGTGCAGGATTTTCCTAAAAAAACAAAACAAAACTATGTATAGACTCATACAGAAATAATTAATATGGGATTAGCTTTTACTTGCACTTTAGCTGGTGATCACATTTATAAACAGGAACTGACAATCCTGCATATTCATTCATTCATTTTTTGTAACCACTTATCCTGTTAGGGGTCGCGGGGGGCTGGAGCCTATCCCAGTTGACACTGGGCGAGAGGCAGGGTACACCCTGGACAGGTCGCCAGACTATCACAGGGCTGACACATAGAGACAGACAACCATTCTTACACACACATTCACACCTACAGGCATACAGGCATGTCTTTGGACTGTGGGAGGAAGCCGGAGAAAACCCACGCTGACACGGGGAGAACATGCAAACTCTGCACAGAAGGGCTCCCCCACCAGAACCAGGAATCCTGCATTATAAACCTTTAAATGTGTGAACATTTGCAGGACATTTACAGCGTTCTAGGGCCTGACTTGGCAGTTTCATTTGATTATGTAAAGCCTACTTGGCTACAATTATTTAGATTATTTAAATTATTTTCTGCTGTGAAACACTGAGAGATCTGTTTATCTCGTTTCATCTAATCAGTTTGCAGTTTTTGTTTCTTACCAGCACAGAAGGAGAGGAGGACTGTTTTTTACTTCTCCTTTTCTTGCGTGATCTTCTGCCTCTTTCCATCTCTGGCTCTGCAGTCACATTGCTCTCCTCTTCCTCTCCTGCTCCTTCCACATTAAAGTTCACATCGATGATGCTGGTCCTGCGGGAGGATGGTCGCCTGATCTCAGCAGGCACCTTCCTCTTAAAAACAGCCAGCAGAGGTTTGTTAGGCTTCCAGTTCCCCTCAGAGTCTGAAAACAGATCGTCTCTGCTGCCCGGCATCACTGGTGATGGTATCCTGTCAGGGGCGTCCTGCAGGTTGAAGTTAGAGTCTGTCATCTTCTTATGTATCTCCTGGAGGGCGGCGCCCCAGGAGCTGTCGGCCTCTGGCTTGGTTTCGTTGTCAGAGCCCATGCCTTCGTAGGCGGACACCACCTCAGACTCCCTCTCCAAGGCACTGAAGACCAGGCTCTTCCTTCTGGTCAGCAGGCTGGGACGAGACAGCTGGGCACTCTGCAGGGCGATCCAGTTCCCGTCTGGGCTCTTCAGCACTGAGGACACACCTCCGCATGTGAGCACGCACACACAGACACACACAGACACACAGACACACACACACACACACACACACATACACAAATACAGATATTGTGCAGACCAACAGAGACCATATGCCAAACACGCATACCACACAAAGTAAAATCATACATGCAGCAATAAAAACAAACACAGTGGAGGCAGGTTTTAGCTGACACTGATTATCTTATCAATTACAACTTACTCATATTACACAAGCTTGTGTTTCACCCTGTAATTTCCATTATCATATATACATACGACATGTAGCTCTATATTGACGCTAAAAAAGCTTTGATAATTAATTAAATACATTTTTAAGCAAAAACTGAATATTCTGCTTGTTTTATTGAGACTAAATTGAATATTTTGAATGTAAAAATATTATCAATCAAATGACTGGTGGGTTTAAAAAGTTGAAGAGCAACAAGATCTTACCAGCGTTGTCCAGCCGGTCTACACTCTTCCAGGTTGACATAGCCGACCCACCTCCATCTTTCTTTAACGCCTGTGAGGAGTCTTGCATCAGACCTGGAGGGTCGTTGTCCAGCAGTGAGAAGGCAGAGTGTGACCTCTGAGAGGAGACAGATGACAAATTAAAAGGGACTGATGGTTGTGTCACAGTCACACTGGATGTCAGCAGTAAGATCAAGTCGACAGAGCATGTTGAGCAGTTTGACCAGCAGAGGTCAGCACCACATACAGATGAGATTTGTAGCGCAGCAGACACATCAGTCTGTCTTCTCAGTGGTGGAAGAAAATCAGATCATCTGTCACTTAAGTAAAAGCAACAACCACAGAATGTAAGGACTCTTCATCTTAAGTCAGACTTCAGTATATGTGTAATCAGCAAAATGTACTTCAGTAAAAGTTCTCAGTCTGCAGAAAAATGGCTGCTGTGACTGATATATGGGCTTATATCTGACGTAAGATTGTTTATGATGCATTAATGTGTAAACAGCATTTTACAGCTGTACAGTAGTTGCTTGACGTTAGTTTAGTCCAGTGGTTTTTAACCTATGGGTCGGAGTTCCTCTGGAAGAGGGATCCCTCCTCAGTTGCTCTTCCTGAGGTTTCTACCGTTTTTTTNTGATTGATTGATTGATTGATTAGATAATCTGTGGGGCTGTAAGAGAACTGATGGAGCACAAAAAAAGAAAAAAATAAATTCTGTTGCACAAATTTGTTGGACTTTTTTTCCAATCTTTGCAGTTTAAATAACATAGAGGAGAGCTGGGTTGGTTGGGACATGATTACATTGACATGAAATAACCTTCCATTACTCAGACTACTTTAACAGTATTGATAATAATTTGGTCCCTCATCAGGTGTCTACTACAATTCATCAAGTTTTTTAGAGCTCAACCCAAACATGAAAGGAACAATGTTGTTAAAAGTAAAAGGAGTGCATTGTCCTCAGTGGGTAGAGTCGGTTGGGACATATTGTTCTAGGCTAAACAAATGTCTTTTAAATTTGAAAAAAACTGCAGTTTAAATTTGAACACCTTATGTTTACAATGACACTTGCTTACACATTTCTTCGAGAAAGAGGACATGTTTGTAGTGTCATTATTTTTTCATAAATTCCCATATGCAAGACAGGAGTTTTGAAAGTGGGATAAAAGGGTTTCTGACTGACTGCCAGTTCAGTGAACATTCACTCAAAGCCTTCACAGATTAGAGAAAACCTTTGTCTTTTTTTGTACACAAAAATTCAGACACCTAACACAACTGACAGGCCAGAAAATCTACACACTGCAGATTTAAAAAAAAAAAAAGTGAATAAAATGTGAGATTAAGGTTGAAAGTGAGAGGGTGTAGCTGAGTATTAACATGGTGAATGGCATGGGCATAGTTCAGGAGCACTTTAGTCAAACAAAACTTTATTTCCATTGCAATTTGATATTTGGCGGTGTGGCTCTGTTCTGTGGCCTCCCTGCCCTTCCATGCGCCTACATGGAAAGCCTAAGGCAGGGAGAGCAGCAACAAAGACCCCCCCCCAGGTATAGAACAGAGGCAGCATCAGTGACAAACAGAAATGACATTGATAAGTCAGACACAGCATGAAAAGGAGGAGCTGGGGTGGAGGCGGGTTGCAAAGCGGCTTGCAGAGGAAGCAGCAACAGTAGGCAGGCCAGAGCAGTTTACATAAGGCGCCCTGAACGAGATTCACCAATTGGTTGCATAGAAAGGAATCATGTGATCTATTAGCATCTATTACCTGTTTGGGCTTGTAACAGTTATCTGAATCATCTTTTTTTGCTAACAACTCAAAAACATCTGAACTCATTGCCATATTCTTTTTTTTTGTAAATGGTCTTGTGCTAAAAGGATTGGCAACAACTGGTTTAATTTTTAATAATAAATAAAAGTACAGTAGTTGAGTAAATGTACTTGTCACCACTGTCTCTTTCTCGTACATCTATTGTCCAGTAAAACTTAAGTGGTTGTGACGTTTTTACCCAGAGGCCTGACTCGTGTTTAAGGGAGCCAGAGGCTTGATCACAGCCGGACTGATGATGATGATGATGAGGGTCAGTGTTGTGCTCAAGTGGCCAGTCCTGATCATACTCAGCCCTCATCTCAGCCAAAGTCTTCCTCCTACTAATAATCTAAGAGAGACAGAGACATGATTAGTACTGTACATGGCTGTGATCACAGAACACACACATCTGCTGGTTTTAATGGTTTTGTTTTAATATGTGCAGAAGGTAGAAATCCCCCTGGCTGACTGACATTTGAGTAAGAAGAAATGGCTTTCCACTCATAGTAAATCAACCTAGTCACACACTGCAGTACAAACCATCTGTTACTGTACAAAGTGAATGTTCGCAGCTCAGAGAGCAAAATCTTTATTTTTTATTATTTACTTTTTGCACGATAGTTTTGGCCAGTTCCTCGATGAGCTCTCTTCTGTGCTCCCGCAGATAGTGCGCCTCATTCTGCTTCTCCTGGTTAACAAACACACAAATAAAAAAGCTAGTCAGCACCACACACACACACACACACACACACACACACTAATACACACTGCATAAGCTGATTACTCCTCTGAACATACATTCTAAATATACATATTTTCTGTACTCAGTTCAAAAGCTTTAGGATACTTTAACAGATTAGTGAGAAGTAAATCTCATCTTACATACAGCAGTGTTTCAGGAAGAAACGTACTTTGGGATTTAAGCTGTGGTTTCGGGGTTATAAATAATTAAAGAATTTTTGAAGTTGTGGATGCCCAGTTGAAGACAGGCATTACGCTTCTTTAGCCACCTTGAAAATCTTATGAGAAATACACCAAAGTGCAGAGATTATTTGCAATATGGGCCATCTTGTTTGTAGTTGTTCTGTGATTCTTTATAGTAATGGACATACATGCATGTGCTCACCTACGGGCAAAAATATACTACCAATACATTTCAGTTCAAACTGACCATTTAGCGACCTTACTGCTAATTTGCTTTGCTCCGATCGCCAACAGCTGCCTGCTCTGAGCAGCTGCTCCGAGTTGATACAGTAACGAGTGGGCATGTATGATTATGTGTGTGTATTTTTACTGATGGTTATTGGTTGGTTAATTCAGTGATCTTCCACTGTCAATCAAAACCAAAAAAGTTCTACTGCCGACAGCATTGCTTTTAAATAGCAGTTATGAGCAACTTTCAGATTTGTAGCTCTATCCATGGGCAGCACAGGTGTGATGTTTTGACAGTGTGTTATGCTGGCAACCCAGTGCGGGAGATTTTAAACGTAGCTATAAGCAGTTAGCAGCTAACCCAGAGAAGACGAACACCGGCTGAAAATGTCTGCAAATTGGGAAAACTGGGGTCCACGAGCTCCTTACCCTCCAAACAGAGGACAAGATCAGCCGCCATATAACGGAAATTATTGTTAGTACCATGTTATGCCACTGTCATTGTTTAGAAAGTGCTGCCAACATGTAGGTTATATGTCACACCAGAGGCAGACTCTGTTGTGGTTACATGTCATACCCGTGATGCCTCTTTTGATTCTGGCATGATGTCGAAAATCAAACACAGGAGCAGCATGATGCCACTGCTGTTTGGCTCTGTGTAAAAACGCAAAAGCGGCATGATGAAGTGACTTCTAAGCGGCCCTATAGCGTGATCTCTCCTTCAAGTGGGATGTTCGTGTACAAACCCTCTACATTTAACAGGGCACAACAATAAGGATTGCGAAATTGTCAAGGGCAAGTAAAATACCACGTTGGCCTAATAAATCTAGCAACACACTTGCCGTATCAGGAAAGTGGTAAAAAAGAATTTAACACCAATTTTTTTTCTGCAGCTGATGATGGAAGTAGCTACGACATGAGCCATCTTGCTTCCTTGTCATCTCTGATGAGAGCTGCACATGTGCAGTATGGATAAAGCACTTGCGAGAAAATGGCACTGGGTAAAGACAAAGTTTAGCGAGCATTTTAATTATCCTGAAAACAGGAGTTCAGTTGGGAGAGTTTTTGGCAGAGTTTTTGTGTAGTAAAAGTAACAGCTTTATGTAAAGCCAATGATCTGCATTATTTTGCTTTTTATATGTTGGCCTAACAATAACCCAGACGTTTGTCTTACACTGTAGTATTAAACTGACATTTGGACTGCAGCATAATCCCGATGGCTTTCCATAATCTGACTCAAACTGACTCAAAAGAGAAAAAGCAGAGAAGTCAGATTAAGGAGGAACTTGATAAAAAGGACTGTGGAGGATCAAAGTATTGATTGAAGACCAATGAAAAGTAACATACATGACATAACTGTCTGAATATCATTCGCAGGAAAAGGTCATTATAGTGCAAAGGTGTGAATTAAATGTCAAAGAAAACAAAATAGAGTAATTTTTTGGGACAGAAATGTAAAGACAGAGTGTAGATAAGCAATCCAATAATACATGTATGATGACAGAGTATTCATAAGAAATGAGGAGCATAAATAACCTGATTGGTAGTGTCAAACTCAGCCTTGGAAATGGCCTCGTCTATGGCCTCCTCTGCCACCCGCAAGGCCACAGAGAGTGTCTCTGCCATGCTGTGCTCTGAACACAAAGAAACACAATAATGACTTGTATTGTCGTCACTTGAATGACCCATGCAACAGAATCAAAATCAAAGCAGAAACACAAGGGGGAGTAATTACATCCTTTTCAGTTTAATTCTGTTTTCAAGCCGTGTGTTACTAATCTGTTTTCACTACAGACAGAGACGTGACCATCAGGCTGCCGCAGCTTCTCATTCATGTTTGCAGTCACTTATCCTGTTAGTGCAGTGAACTGAGAGAGTGAGGAGAAGTGAGGGCAGGGCAGGACAGCGAACGAGAGCAGAGATGACTGAAAACATGGCTGTTTGAGATGCCAAAAGACCGCAACAAGAATGGAGAATGGGAACAAATATGAGTTTATGGATTTATGAGGGGATTACAATGATGCAAAAATAACCTTGAACTGGATAATGTGGCCACAGAGGGCCAGTTGCTGCGACTTTCTTATGGAGATTGAATTAAGCACTCACTGTTACGAGGCTGAATTACCAACTGGGCAACTAGGGCAACTTCCCCAGGGCCCTAAAGATGACAGGTTGACTGATATTAGTTTAAATAAACTGACCCATGACAACTCCTGAATTTATACCTCAATTTTGAAGCCCTGTGTCAAAATCGAGTTTTAACAGACCAGTTTAACATATTGGGAAATACCCTTACCCCTTCTAGCCCTTACCCTTTGAGTTCACTTGCTTTGGTCCGAATCAGGGACTAATTTTGTTACAAAATTATATAATTGCGTAGAGTTGGTTCATGTTCTCATGGCAGCATTTACAAGCAGACCAGACCAAATGCCTGTGCGAGAAAGCTGCTCTTGATTGGTCAGAATTTCCATGCGGGAAAAATCCAGGAAGTAAACCAAACACTGAAGAAGAGTACACTTGCAAGATAAATGTGACACTGTCTAATGTCACAATGGAGGGACAACTACGCAGGTTGATTTTAGCGCTGCTCATCGTGGACTATATTGCTGTCATTGTTCATTTTAGTCAAACCATACAGTTTGAAAACGAGGCGCGGCTCCAACTAGAAAACAATGTTTTGATGCATTGGATGTGCTGAATGTGCATATTAAGGCAGTACAGGAGGAGGTGCACATTAATAATCCTCCAGGACTGTAACATGCTCATGTTTAACCCAAACAATGTGTCATGTGACTGCAGTTGGTTCTGATCGAGTATGTTCTGTTGTCGCATTTAGGGTCATGTTAGCAACCGCCTTTTTAAGGCACCTTGAATCTTTAAAATTCACAGTTGGGGTATTTACTGACTTATTTTATGTCGTAGAACAAAACATGACTGTCTCTTAAGCTTGTGGTAACCACAGACCTAGTTTCAGGCATCTAACAAAAAACCTATTCAAAAAACATCAAGACAAGGGAACTGGTAGTGCTAAAATGCTAACTCATTTCCAGGTTTTAGGACTCATTCCTGCGCCACTCTATGCACAGCTCTTTATTTGACCTGGGGTCCCTTCGAGAGTTAATCTGGCTGTTGTACTTAAGAGTATTAGCTGTACCACTTCAGTACACAAATAGGCCTACTACAACTATAACTAGTACCACTGATAGAGCTACAACTACTGCTTTTACTGATACAGTATATCAAAGGCTACCAGGGTACTGCTTCTGCACACCAGCTTCTGAGTGGAGCTACAAGTATGATTACCTCTCTTGCTACAGTATTATTACTACAAGGTACTTTAATGGGTTCAAGCACTGCTGTCACAATTGCTGCCATCACTGGTACAGTACCACTTACATGTGATACAGTGTATGTAATGCACAAAACCTGAGTTTCACATGCAGAGAAAGCCTGTTAGACAAGGATAAAGTTCTTTGTTCTGCTATTTGATGCACAATTTAATTTAAATGTCGGACATATACATGTTATCTGAATATGCAGAGGTATATAGGACTGTGTTAAACCTGAGGTTCTTCTGGTTTTGGTTACATGTTACCAGATGTCTTGCAGGAATGAAAATTGCAAAATTGTATTAATTACAAAAACAAATGTACAAAATGCTTCACATGAATTAGCGTACAAAATCATTATTAAAACATGTCTGCACCTTCAGTTTGTCTGTAGAAGGTTGAGTCGCTCCCACAGACGCTGCCCTCATTGCAGATACTATCCTCGTAGGCGCTGCCCTCTGCACACACACAAACAGACAGAGAAAGATGTTTAAATGTTCATAAATAGACAGACACAGTAGATTCACATGGGATCTAGATCAGTGTTGTTTTAATCACATGGGACATTATGTAAAAAAGATGAATTAATAAATATAAAAAGCTAATTATGCTTCTTCTGTTTCATTTGGTCATTCATTTTTAGTGTCATGGATGTAGCATATGGCATCAATTTAATATCTCAACCATCAACATTATGTTGTCTCTAATAACAGAAAAATGCCAGTGATGATAACTATTTTGCATAAGTCATTCATGCAGAAATCTGAAATGAATTGCCCCTAATGAGAATTTTATTTTTCTCTCATTAGAGCCCAAGTGTTTTATGTGTTTTCTCTTCAACACTGCAATATATCTATTTTTACATAAATTGGGGTGAAAGATCCATGGGATTTATTCCTCAATTGCCTTGACTCTACTTACGAGAAATTAGCTGACTTATCCCCTGTGTTGGGTACAGAATTCTAACAGGCTCTCTAATCTACATTTTATGGATTTTGTGAGTGCTGGAGAGATGATTCCCACTGATGACAATATTTGGATTAGTTGTTACAGAAGGTAATCTTCTGAATCATACATTAAACGCCTTTCTGTCTTTGATTTTTGGACAACTGAGTCTTCTTAAGAGGAAGGATTAAACACTTCCAGTTTGGTGAACTCAGAGTTTCATCTCTGCTCTTTGCAGATGATGTGGTTCTGTTGGCGCCATCACACCATGACCTCCACCATGACCTCAAGTGATTTGAAGCCAAGTGTGAAGCGGCCAGGGTGAGAGTCAGTGCCTCCAAGTCTGAGACCATGGGTCCCTGCTGGAAAATGCTGGATTGCACCTTCTGGGTTGGGCAAGAGTTGCTGCCTCAAGTGAAGGAGTTCAAGTATCTCGGGGTCTTGCTCATGTGTGAGATGGATCAGCTGTTAAGTGAAGTGTCAGTACTGATGCAGGTGTTGCACTGGACCATTGGGGTGAAGACAGAGCTGAGCCATAAAGCAAAGCTCTCCATTTACTGGTTCATATACATCCCAACACTCACCTATGGTCATGAGCTCTGGGTAGTGACCGAAAGACTGAGATCGCAGATACAAGCTTCTGAAGTGAGTTTCCTCTGTAGGGTGGCTGGGCTCAGCCTTATAGATAAGGTGAGGGGTTCAGAAACCTGGAGGGAGCTTGGAGTAGAGCCACTGCTCCCTTGTGTCAAAAAGGGGCCAGTTGAGGTTGTTCAGGCATCTGATGAGGATGCATCTTGTTAGAGGTTTTTTCCAGGCACATTCAACTGGTAGGAGACACCAGAGCAGACCCAGGACATGCTGGAGGGATGATATATCTCATCTGGCCTGGGAACGACTCAGGATCCCCTAGGAGGAACTGGAAAGTGTCACTGGATAGAGGGACGTCTATCCGAATACCCTGCTTAGCCTGCTGTCCCCTGGTACCCGGCCCCAGATAAGTGGATGAAATTGGATGAATGGAAGACCTGGCACCATTCCTCACTCATGCTGGATAATACGTTGTCATACTTTTGTGTACTTATATAATTATTGATCTATGCTTTCTATTAGAAATAAAGCATCTAAAAAAAGTTCAGATGTATTCTAAGTTTTGAAAATTAACAATGCCTATATTATTACTGAGTTGCTTGACTTTATGATCTATGGATACATTGCTGCTTTTTTCTTTTTTACTGTGTCTTGTACGGTGAACATTATTATTATCTTTATCATTATTACTTTTAATGCAAGTAGTGTCCTGTAAGCCGATGAGGGCTGGGCACCTTTGGGTTTATGATACTTGAATACAATATCTTCACTCCTTTAAAATCTTGCATGTAGTTTGTAGGTGGATTTTTTTAATGTTTTAGTAGCAAAAGTGAACTAATTGATTGACAAATATGAGACATTTCTCCCCCACACTTTTATTTCCTTCGTTGCTTTTGGGTATTTCTGGTCGATTCCATTTGTATTTTATTTAATTTCATCTAATTCATCAATTTTATTGTTTTTAACCGCAATGCTAATGCTTTTCTTTGCCTTAAAAAAAACTTTGAAAATTCACCCCCAAACAACAATATGTGACTATAAACGGAATTAACAAAATATGAAAATGCCCAAGCTGAAGACATATCTGTGCTGTGAATAACTGAAAACTTCATAAAAAAGATCCTCACCTTTTAAAATATAAGAGTTTGAGATTTTAACTACATGACTTGATTTTAGAGAGTTGGTGACGGAGCAGCGGAGAGTTCAGTCAACCTGCAGATAGTTTCTCCTTCCAACTCTGAGCCCTGAGCTCTTTTCACATCATGTAAACATTCATGCAACAATGCAGCCATTTGTGGTTATATAAGTGTATTAGAGTGGCCTCGCGTGTGGTATTACCAGGCGACCTGATCTGTGGCGCCGGTTCAGAGGTACAGTAGAGTACACGGGGTCACTTCCAATCATTTTAAGGGACAAAGAGAGGACTTACACCGAGTGGTATGAAGTGTAGATTATTTTGTAAATGCAGAGAGCACTCTGCTCTTTATTGCTAAAAAAAACTTCAGGCAAGCATGAGAATCACTGATGACAGATATCCTGTAAATTCAGACAAAATGACGTATTTCAGGGACTGCAGCATGGACTTTGTTTCCGTTTCCCCCAGCATTTTGTGTGTGTGTGTGTGTGTGTGTGTGTGTGTGTGTGTGTGTGTGTGTGTGTGTGTGTGAGTGAGTGCACACAGACATCTGTGTTGTAACATCTAATGAGTCAGGACACATTTGGCCGCAGCAGGGACATGAAAAAGACTCATGACCCACACAGTTTCCTCCATAACAGCAGCTAAAAGGTCACAGTGACCCCGGGGGCACCACAAGACCCTCAGGAGGGTGAACTGACAGTTCACTGCTTTATATATATATATATATATATATATATATATATATGAGTGTATGTCACTGCATTATCTTAATACATAATAAACATAATACTAATATGATGTACATCAAGAATGTACACTTTCTAGGTTGATTTTTGAAAATGATTCACATATTTTTAAAACTACAAACACAATGTCACGGAGATCATCAAGAGCATGACAACATGTGATGTCTAACGTCACAATGTCAGCCCTACAACACACTCTAAATTGTAAATCTTTGTAACACCTAATGTGCAACAACCTCTGCCGGACTTATACACACTAAATTGTACAGTAAAACATAAACTCAGTACAGTAACCCTCTCATGTAATCAATCTACCTTTTATCACAGTAATTAGTATCTAGCTACTAAAATGTTCAGGCAGAGGGTACCGTCAGCAAATACAGCGGTGTGAAAAAGTGTTTGCCCCCTTCCTGATTTCTTACTTTTTTGCATGTTTTCCACACTTAAATGTTTCAGATCATCAAACAAATTTAAACATTAGTCAAAGATAACACAAGTAAACACAAAATGCAGTTTTTAAATGAAGGGTTTTATTAATGAGGAAGAAAAAAATCCAAAGCTACATGGCCCTGTGTGAAAAAGTGTTTGCCCCC
>NC_065526.1:22950841-22998486 GCF_006386435.1 Epinephelus moara
GATCAACCACAGTTATGTTTTAACAGGAGCTGGGGGGCAAACACTTTTTCACACAGGGCCATGTAGCTTTGGATTTTTTTCTTCCTCATTAATAAAACCCTTCATTTAAAAACTGCATTTTGTGTTTACTTGTGTTATCTTTGACTGATGTTTAAATTTGTTTGATGATCTGAAACATTTAAGTGTGGAAAACATGCAAAAAAGTAAGAAATCAGGAAGGGGGCAAACACTTTTTCACACCACTGTAGTTTGTTGGGCACAGGGAAACAGACATCTGTGTGGCTACATTAGACCCTAAAAAAGAGGGTCGATCATGGGGAGTACCACCAGTTGGTCCAGGAGCTTCGCCTCCATGATGGTTTTTCCCCAGGCATATTTTAGGATGACTTTGGGGCAGTCTGACAACCTGCTGTCTATCGTCGGGCCGTATAGCTCTGGGTATCCAGCAACCACTACCACCAGTTTCTCCTCCATTGTTTACCAACTGTAAACCTGTTGTCGTGACCACCACAGAAGTCTGCTTCTCAAATCACCCAATTGGACAATGGGTAAAAAAGCAGAGATGATATGGGCCGCTTTTCCTCTTTGAGTTGAAGTTTTTTTGCTTGTTTTGGAGTTCAAAGCACGCCGGCAACAACACCAGGTGCCTAGAGCGCAGAAACGTGAGGCTCCACCAGCTGCTTAAACAATTTCTGTGTGATTGGGGCCAACTTCTTCTCAGTGCGAAGCCCCTAAATTTTTTATTTTGTGTGACAAGATAATAATCTTGCAGGAACAAGTTATTATCTTGTGGGAACAGATTTCTATCTTTTGCAGACAAGAAAATAACTTGTCGTCACAAAATAATGAACTTGTGCAGAAAAAAAAAAAAAAAAAATCAACTTAAGGGAATTTAGGAGCTCTGTACTACAGCTAATGACCAAAAACTAATGACGTTCCCATCAGCCTCAGCGGCATTGTAGCCTACTGTTCTGTGCAAATTACCAAATGTTAGCATGCTGTTACACTAAACTAAGTAGGTGAACATGGTCAGTATTATGTCTGCCAAACATCAGCATGTTAACGTTGCCATTGTGAGCATGTTGGCATGCAGATGTTACCATTTTGCTCAGTTTGCAGAGTTTCGCTGAGTTTGAGTACAGCTTCACAGAGCTGCTAGCATGTTTGTAGACATTTGGGCTTGCGTTTCTCCGTCTCTCTGTGCTGTTGATGCAAGTTTATTTTATCTAAATAAAAAATAAAGGAGGAAATGGTTAAAGAACAAGTTCACTGAGAGTTTCATTAATACCAAACAAAATATTTATTTATATATTTAGCTTCTTTCCAAAAACTGTGGCACTACTGAATTCAGACATCTCCAGTCTGACAAGACTGATGAGTTGTCATCAATGAAGTACACGCAATATTTACTTTCATGTCACCCAGAGCTACTGATGATTGGCAGTATTTCTATTTCAACCACACGTCATTTAACACCCCAAAACACATCACTCTGTTTCTGTCACACTGCATCTTCACTGAACTTTTGCTGCTGCTTCTGCATCCTCACTGGTTGTATGTTTATCATTTTTGAAATTCTGTCGTCAAATGCCTGTATTTCTACACTGCATGTACAATAGGCATCAAGTAATGCTGACTGTACTGTGTTCTCCTCCTCAGGGTCACTTTGTTATTTAGCTTTACTCTTTAGAGGAAGACATCTCTGAGCACTGTTGCTGGGTTGTGGCAGTGTGTCTTGAGGGGGAAATGTTTCACTGCGACACAAAGCTCTCACAAGATGATGCCTCGACCCACAGCTATTAGTCCCCAAATGTCAGCTCTATTAATTCTGATGCTATTCATGCAGGTCGCATTGTTTCTTATGCAAAGTAACATCAGCAAAGCTTCCCATGAGTCAGACTATGCAGATGCAGATTTGGCAGCTGAGTAAACACTGTTGAATTTCCAGTGCAGGTCAGTCATAAACAAATTAAAATGTATGATACGGTGTGTGTGTGTGCGCAGAATGATAACAGTAAGCCAGAACGAGACGCTGAGCGGTGGCCCGATGCCAGCCCACATCAGTCCTCCTCCCACAGGGGTCACAGCTCTGCATCATCTGCAGCCAGTGACCTCTCCTCCACAAAACACTCATAATTCTCTAAATCCCTTGTCTGTTAAATCAGATCAGAGACTCTGAAGTAATGGTCCAGAGATGCACTCCTCCGCTTGTACCGCTCTGTCCCGTACATGCTGTAGCATATGCTGCTGGATGAACAGTCCTATTCAAAGCACTGTATAGTACTACACATACATTTTCAACACAGCATGGCTGGCTCCAGTAAAGCTTCTTACCTCCCTGTGTGTGCTACGTGTTTCACATGAAGATGTGCAGGACTGCTTAAAGAAATACACCACTCTAAGGCATGGGCGGATTATGAGACAAGAGGCCCCTGAGGACAGATATGCAAAGGGCCCCTGCACCTCTCCTACACAGGGGCAATACACACAGACTGTGGTGGTTTTGTGTCTTTTTGTAGTCATTTGGGTCAATTTAAGGGTAATTATGTGTTTCTGAGGTAATTTTGTGTCACTTTTTCGTATTTTTGCAGTTCCTTTGCATCTCTTTATGTTTTTGTGTCTCTTTATGATCATTTTAAGTTTCTTCCAGGTCGGTACTAGTTAATTTAACATCTGACATTTTGCAAGATAAGGTCAGAGATCCCCTGACACTTTGGGCACCTGGGTTTATATATATATATATATATATATATATATATATATATATACACACTTTATTAATCCCCGAGGGGAAATTCAATTTTTCACTCTGTTTGTCAATTACACACAGGTCCGAACACACACGCACAAACTGGACCTATACATGCACTAAGTGGAGAGATGTCAGAGTGGGCTGCCCATGACAGGCGCTGTGCCTGTGCCTGTTTAGTAATCTATCCATGCTCTGAGGTGATAAGGTGTTGGTATCGTAAGAAAACATTTTAATACTGACTGAAATAACAGAGCAAGAAATCAGCTGTATGTTTTTCATTAATCAAAATACTAAAACCTATTCTTACTGTCCCTGTTAAAATACAAACAGGTTTAAACTGAAAGCTCCAGAGGGGAAAAAAATAAAAATAAAAATCTGCAAGTAAATGGAAGTAAATGGAAATTATTATATTGCTAAAAGATTATTTCCAAGGGAAAAGAATAACTTTAGTGGGGCTGCTCCCTAATAGTCGACCAAACGTTAGTCTACCACAAAGGTCATTTGTCGGCAAAATTTCATTGGTTACTTAGTCTCAGAAAAAAAAAAAAAATTCTATTAGGAGCTGTGTCTTGTCTAAACAAATCAAAACCTATATGACTGGAGCTTGTGGGACTTTAATTTGAAAGGACAGACACAGGAAGAGGCCACGCTCAGCAGTCAGGCAGGAGTCACATTACAAACCAATCACAGCTGACAGATATTTTTCCCGTCTTCTGTAAATATTCCGTCTGATAAACACGGAAAAGTTGATCATGTTAGTGCAGGGCTACCCAGAGCTTTACATCTGTCCCACTGTGACAGCAGGCCTACACACTTATAAACAGCACCTGGAAGATGGTCAGCTCTGCACTCAGGATTTCAGGTATATAGGCGATACAGTGCTTGTGAAGGTTGCTAAGCAACCTCAGACGTAACTTGCCGTGGTGCTCTTAAAAACTGGCACAAAAAAAGCACAAGAGTAGCACCCAGAGCCCACTCTCATGTTTTCCAGGGGGTTAAAGACACGGTATGTGTCCATTTTTGTGAAATTATGCCATAACTAACACATGAGTTATGGCCAAAAATGTGTTTTGAGAGATCAGTGACCTTGTCCTTTGACCAACTAAACAATCATTTCATCACTGATTCCAATTGTGCCAAATGTGTTTCCTCCTGTTGTGCGTGAGATATTGCGCTCATGAAAATGCAATGTATGGAAGGACAGCCCTAAAAAAAAATGCCTCTGGCCACGGCTGTTGTTGGCAGGAAAGCATAAAAAAAGTTTTTGTAACGGCACCAGTGCAGTTTACATAAGCATCGACCACTTGTACACACACTAACCCTTATATACTGTCTAATAAAACCCACATACAACAGCACTGAGTCCCTGATGCCCTGCTGAATAATGATATGGAGGAAGCAAACAAACATTAAAAAAAGAAAAAAACTTGGAGTCTGGCAGCAGCAACAGTAATCTGCTGAAGTTATGTGAGATGAAAGCCAAGCAAGAGCCTAATCCTGTTTCACTCTCTTCCCAACTTGCTGTTCCACACTGCTTTCAGATATTAAATGCACAGAAATATACGCACAAAATAAAAAACTGGCAAATAATGTGTGTGTGTTTACATCCAAACATATCTCCTTATAGAAACACAGCAAAATAGATTCTCTCTGCAGTAATTTGTTTACTGCTTTCAGTACGGGATTAGGTTTGTATAAAAAGATCGTCAGTCATGTTCAGGATTTAGACCTTTTCAAATGTTATATTTACCCAAAAGGTGTCACATAAGAAAAGTTTGTTGTTTGTTTGCTTTAGGGCCTGATTAGTAGGGTATTTCTGAACCAAATACTGATTTTAGTATTTGAGAATTTAAAAAATCTGATAATGATACCAATCAGTTGATATATATAGTTTTTTTCACATGAGCATAAATGCTTTTTGAATAAGTATCCCTTAAAATTGTTTAAGATAAAATATTCGGTTTTGCAATATCTTGGTACTTACTGGCTGAAATGTATACTGGTAATAAGCCAATAGGCAGTCAGCCAATTTTGGTGAATTTATTGGGAGATCTCTGGGAGGGGGTCTGGACTGGATTTCTGCATTTAGTGTATTCTTTGCGCCCCTGGGCTGATTGTAATAAATTAGTTTCTTCCCAGTGCAGGTTATCTGTAAATGTCAATTGACCATCAAAAATACAGGTGTGATCCACAACACCAATGAACAGGTGGTTTACCAGTAAGCTCTGAAAGCGCGCTGTGCTCCACCAGGTGCTTCCTGTAAAGAGTCTTCAGCACTTTGGCACTGCCGAACCTCTTGAAGCGCGTCTTCACATTAGTGTAGAACCACTCCAGAGACTGCGTCTTCAACAGCCTGAGAGAGACACACAAACAGAGCTGCTGTTTAAAACATCATCAACATGCATCCCATTCTGATCACTTGTCAATATGTTTGATTACAGCACACTGAATGAATTAAACTGACATTTATTAGTGATATTATATGCTGATGATACCGTTATGGGTATTAACTGCTATAACTGGTCTCCAATTCTTTTCCAACTACCATTCGTAAGGCTAATACCAGACGATAAACAGTGCAGGAATATTTCCTTATGCCACATTCATACAGGACTAGTATTACCTGGAAACCTCATCTGATTCAGAAATTATTCCCCTCACATCTGAATTTCATGCGGCACATTTACAGTGATGCCAGTGATGGACAGTGTAACCATTCTTTAAAAAACAACAACATATGGGTAAAACAAACAATTGATTCTGCCACACACTGTTACATCATCCATCATATCTTTCGAGATTTTTCTCTGATGGATTTGAGCCTCTTTTTTCAGCATACACATCTCCATGCTGTGTAGCCAGATGATTCTCCTGCACCAATAAATGCTGTCAGAACTTTTATTTATAAAAACCAACGCAGCCTCTATATTTCTCACCTGGGAATGTAACAGAAACCAGGCGTGGAGAAAACAAAAAAACCTTTGACCCCAAATCACAGAGATGTCTATTCGTACAAGACTAATATTATCACATGACCTCAAGTGTTTGACAGCTTTTTACTTGATAAATTAAAAGACATGGCAGATTTGCATGGGATTAAGATCACAGACGGCCTCTGAAATTATTAGAATTTACTAGATGTCCCAAGGTAATACTAGGCCTGTGGGAATAGGACTTTAGAGTTACTATATGGATGATAATATCAGTAATACATAATGCAGGATATGCAGCATAAGTCAGTGTTAACTATATAAAAAAGTTTGGCTGGGAGAGAGTAGTAAAACAGAAGTAATAAAATACAGTTAATGTCCCACACCCTGACAAACTACAACCCTGTCTCCTAAATATACATTATATACTACTAATGTACAGCATTAAATATGTTTACAAAGAAACGCCGCTCAACATCAATTAGATTTTGTAACACTTAAAGTCAGCTCTCAAAGATGCGAAAAATATCCATTGTGACTGCTTTTAAACTGATTGTTCATACTTTATTTTTTAAGCTTTGTTGATGCATTTCAACTGGATTTTGTTTCTACTTTTTACTGCATTTAACTGGCACAGTTAAAGAGTAGAAAGTTGTCCTATAGTCTGATTATGTTGTCTGTATTTATTGCCGGGACAATGTTTTTATTCTGTCCTGTTGAAAAAGAGATTTTACTCACAATGACTTTACCCGCTTGAATAAAAGGAAATAAATGTGAGGGTAGAATGTAGCATGAGATGGATCGGCAGTTTGGCGCAGCGCCTGCAGTGATGCGGTCGCTGCGCCGGACCGTTGTGGTGAAGAGAGAGCTCAGCTGGAAGGCGAATGAGATCACGGATACAAGCAGCCGAAATGAGTTTCCTCTGAAGGGTGGCTGGGCTCAGCCTTAGAGACAGGGTGAGGAGCTCGGACATCCGAAGGGAGCTTGGAGTAGAGCTGCTGATCCTTCGCATCAAAGGGGCCAGTTGAGGTGGTTCGGGTATCTGATCAGGATGCCCCCAGGGCACCTCCCGTTAGAGGTGTCGTGGGCATGTCCCACTGGTAGGAGGCCCAGGGGCAGTCCCAGAACATGTTGGAGGGATTACATATCTCATCTGGCCTGGGAACGCCTTGGGGTCCCCCAGGAGGAGCTGGAAAAGCGTTGCTATGGAGTGGGACATCTGGGGTGCTTTGCTTGTACTGCTGACCCTGCGACCCAGCCCTGGGTAAGCGGATGAAAATGGATGGATGGACAGAATAAAGGAAAATGAAAAGTTTCCAAATCCTCACACATACTGAGCACTGTAATCAGATCAAATCTGCCACATATGTGCATCTATAATCAATCACCGGTAAATACAGTGCACAATGACAAAACGATCCACAGTCAAGGTCTGCATATTCCTCTGGATGCTGCATGGACTGAAACGTGGTTACAAAGCTGCCCTCTGCACAGTTGGTTCACGTCCACTCTGAGGCTAACGGACAGAGAATAACCTAGATCAGACTAAGAAAATGGATCACCAGAATTTTTCTCACTTGCCTCTTAATGGCCTCAGTAGAAAATTAGCTTTCCAATGTATTTAACTTCCTAAATATACTTTTTATGTTATCATCCCAGCATCTTACTAACAGTGGTGGGGTCCTACATAAAAACAGCTTTCTTTCTCTTAAAGTTTGAACAATTACTTCATGTTAGATATGTCTGTATGTGTTGTTGTCAGTGTACAAACATGTAAAAGAGGCTTTTGATGTAGATCTAATTTCTGCCCGTCTCATCTTCAAGACTCAATATTTAAGATTGAAAATGAACTGAGATATAATTGAATGTTTAGGACTGACAGCTGTGGGCTAATGCAGAGATATCCATGTCAGCATGTTTAATGAGTTACCATCTGTTCACTGTGCGGTTCAGTTGCTGTGTGACGGGAGCTGAGCGAGTGTGTGGACAGCGAGTGTGTGGACAGTAAGTGTGTGGACAGGAGGCGACAGAAAGTCTTCAAGTGTGAACCATCTTTAGGTGACTGTTGCAGTTCGTGGTGTCTCCTCATTCAGACAGCCAGGTGGAGAAAAACTGTCAGTGTGATTTATCTACCAGCGCTCTTGTCAACACTGTCTAATTAAGAAAACCTGATGTCCTTATCATTAAGATGACAGCTGAGGTGGAAGTAAACAATTTTGGAGGAATTTTCTCCAACAAGTTACTTGACAGCTTTAAACATTTCCAAGAAAGTGATTATTTTTTAAGTACTAAACCATGAAGTTTAAGTTATGAAATGTTTGTCTGAGCTTCGGTGGTCTCGGGTGAATTTGAAAGTTTTAATTGCCCATATTCTGTCTGCCTTCATGTCCAATGCCTGCTGGGATAATTGCAGCCAGCCATGATCCAGAATAAACTAAGTGGGTATGGAAAATGGACTGACAGTATACAGTATTTGTAATGTACAGTACTGTACAATGCATATAATGAAGTTTTTAAAAGGATAAATTGTAACATCTTTACATGTTTTTAAGAAAAGCCATTCATTGCCAGCCGTCATTGGGTCATTCAGCAGAATGAGCAGTCATCTGGAACTTAAGACCAGAAGGCCTTAAGAAGCCACCCTTGGTTGGAGCCTTAGGAGGACTACTTGGCTCAGAAGGTTGGTAGCTTGAACGAGAGCTGAAGGAGTAGACTGGTTCCAGATCAGAGTCTTCATTACCACCATCATAACTGTTAGCAGATCCAGAGCTCCAGCTGTCCCCTACACAAGCAGTAGCTGAACCACCATAGCCGCCACTTGGAGCACTGCTGTCACACCCATACTGTTCCTCCCGAACACTACCATAGCCACCATCAAATGAATTACCTGTAGCCATATTGGTGCTGCTGTATCTGCCAGCCCCAGCACTGGAAATGGTATCATGTTGAGCAGGAGGACGATCAGTAACCTTGTCGGACATTGAATTGGGTCCACTTGGTTGAGGGAAGCTGCTGCCTGAGTCAGAACTCATCCCCATTCCACTGAACCAATACCCAGAAGAAAATGGCGGCAGCATGAAGCTTGTGTCAGCACTGTTTGCACCATTTTGTTTCCCATAGGAACACAGTCAATGCTCAAATTGCAGATCAGGTTCAGGATTTCTAACCGTCCCAAAAGACTGCTAACAGAACTGCAGATTTCATCAGATGAAACTATCAATTAATTTATCCTAAGAAAAAGTAAGTATTGTCTTTGTAGCCAAACCCTGATACAGCTTGATCATGTGCCATAGACCTCAATTATTAAAACAAATCAACCCTTAACACCTCTGGACTGGGCGACATCTTCCATAATTACCATGAACGTGGGCACTGTAATTTATTCCGATTCAGTCAGATATACATCATCCTGCTGCTGCTACTCACTATCTAATAACCAATAGACAATTTCCGTAACTTTCCGAAACCAGCAATCCAACAGCAGTTGAACTTCTCCATCAAGCTCTCGTCTTTATTCTTTGCAATTGCTTCTATTACTTTCAGATGCATAAATGAATGCAACGCTTATTAAAGTGAGCGCTATTATTTGAATAATTACAGCATCTCCCCCTCTCAATGACAAACTGCCCTCGGACGTAGTTGGACAACACATTGTGCAAACTGGATCTTTACTATTGTACCCAAGTGGCAACCTCTAGGGCTGAAAAATGAAGCCAACACAGAAGTGCCTAAACTGCTATTCCTTAAATGGCCACTTGAGGCTGGCTCCAGAAGCAAGTCAAGTCCCACAGATCCCAATGTTAAAGTGCCTACTTCACAGCAAAAGTAAACATGTTTACAGCCTGATACAATAAACTGTTTTGGTCTCTATAGCTAATCCTCCTGTTTATGACAACTGTACAGGGGATGAATTTTTATATACATCGATCAACTGGGGTATAAAAACCACTGACAGATGAAGTGAACAACATCATCATTGATCATCTCGTTACAATGCACTGTTCTGCTTGGAAACCTTGGGTTCTGGCATTCACGTAGATGCCACTAACGCACCACCCATACAATTACCGCTCAGACCAAGTACACCCGCAAATGCCAACGGCACTCTCTGATGGCAGTAGCCCCCCCCCTGCAGGAGAATGCAGCATGCGACACCATAAAACTGCTCAAGAATGACCCAAGGAACATGGCCTCCAAATTCCCCCAAATCCCAATCTGGGCATCTGTGACCTCTGTCATACCAGCACATTTCACAGATGCTCAATCAGGTTGGGATCTGGGTAATTTCGAGGCAAGGTTGATGCCTTGAGCTCTTTGTAACGTTCCTCGGGCTGTTCCTGAGGAGTGCTGTTGTCATGAAGGGGGGTATTTGGTCTGCAATAATGTTGTGGTAGATGATGCCTGTCAAATGGCATCAACATGCATGCCAGGACCCAAGGTTTCCCAGCAGAACATCATACTCTAACAAGATGATCAGTGTTATCCACTTCACCTGTCATTATTTTTAATGCTTTGGCTGATCGGTGTAAGTCACCTGATCATACCCGAGGCTTACGAAACATATAGAATAACATTAATGTTACCCTTTAAACTCAAATGTCAGCTCTCGAAATGTCAACTTTTCATGAGCATAAAAAATCTTACATCACTACACATTTTCCAATTCATCCAATAGGTTGTGCCATGCTCACCAACTAAGGAAACTAGACAATATTCTAAATCCACAAAGCAAACATGCCACCAAATTTCGACATGACACACCACAGCAATATGGAAATACAGGGAACCGTTTGAAATCTGAACCTCTGAATGGTGCATCAAAGTCTTTGTGTAAAACTGAAACAGGCTGCTTTTAACACTTCAACACTAAGAACAACATTTTGATGAACGAAAAAGAGAAAATTGTCCTTGTACATACATTTTTGCCGCTTCACATCTTCCAACGCTGTAGACTAGTGAGTCTCTTTTTCGCTGTCATGTTGTTTCAAGTATTTCAGCCAGTGGAAGACTTTATCCTGTTCTGTATCTTAGTGACTATGTTGTGAGTAATAAGTTCTAAATCCATCTCTCCAGCAGCAGAGTAAGACCTTAATAACCTTTGACGTCACCGTCAGCCTCTCATCCTTAACTTAGACTCATGAACACACACACACACACACAAACACACCATCTGAGTCACTTCCACCGCTGCCCGACCTTACCTGCTCTTCTGGCAGGCAGAGCAGAGCCAGGCTTTGTCCCGCTTGTTATAGACCCGGCAGGCCTTGCAGACGTTGTAGTGGCAGTCACGGCACTGGCGCTTGGGGTTGAGCAGGAAGGTGAAGGGCGAGCAGCAGCGGATGCAGCAGCGCTGGTTGAAGCAGCTCTGCCGTGACAGCAGGAGGCAGCGACTGCCCTCCTCGTCCAGCTCCTGCTTCAGTTCACTGTAGGGAAGAGGAGGAGGAGGGGAGAGAGAGGGAGATGTTGGAGGGAGGAAGACAGTGATACCAGGAGAGACAGAGAGAGAGCATGTGTGTTTACAAAACAGGGGGGAAAAAACAGAACATTTCTGTGTGTGTGTGTGTGTGTGTGTGTGTGTGTGTGTGACAGGAGATACAGTTCTCTCTCTGAGTCAAGTAGGATGATTATCACAATGAGGACATGACATATACACACAGCTGGTCACACACTGATCCTCTGCCTCTCTTTAATGAAAATGGAGCACAAATTAAAGTGGTTTCATAAAGTCGGTCATTTTAATAATTCTCTAAACATCATTTTAAAAAAAGGCTAAAGCACTAATATCTCCCTTAATGTACATTATACAGTCACGGTGGTGAAATGCCATCAGAGCTCTTACTAAAGGTGGAATTCTCCCTGATATAAATATCTTGATTGAATATTTAAACAAAGTATGTATCATTTCACATTCATTTAAAGGTCCGCTGCTGTGCTCACATAAAGGTTAAAGCAGAAGGCTGTGCTGAATAATACATCAGCGTGTTTTCCTCGACAGCAGCAGCAGCAGCAGCAGCAGCAGCAGCAGCAGCAGCAGCAGCAGCAGCATTTCTGCCTATATGCAGAGTATTCTAAACATTTATTACTGCTGGAGAAAAACAGTCTCACCCACATGGTCCGTTTATGAGCTGATCTGGAGCTTTATATGAGTGTTTGCCCAGATATATGGAATTATAGAGGATTAAATTTCCTTTTTTGTTTTAAGCATTTCACAGACTGCACTTCAGCGCTGTTTGATGAGGTGAGCTTAATCATGCTGGAATGGATGCAATGCACGTTTTTGGGGGCTTTTTGTTGGAAATGTCAGAAAATAATTGTTTTGGGAGACGATTTGTGTGGTGCATCAATAAACAGTCTACTAGGATATAAAGGCCCTAAGACTTGTATCCTATTTCATTTGTAAAATGTTGAACGCAGGACTTTAACTTACTACTTTACTTACTATTTGTTCACTGTGGTACAACAACAGCTGGAAGAAGATCGGGGATGCAGCCTGAGCTATGGAACACACTACCTATAGATATCATAGAAGAAAGAAAGCTAATAACGTGTCTGTTCACTTTAGCCTTTAAGTAGCTCTAACTTCCTGATACAGGTCTGACACTGTTTCTTTTCACGCTTTTACTCTCCTTTCACGCTGCTGCAGCTCTTTTAAAATCTTACGTTATTTTATGATTTTTAGTTTTACAACTGCAGCAATTTTATGAATCAGTTCTGTTTTATGTTCATTCTGTTATTCTGAAACACTCAGTGCTTCTTGTAAAGCACTTTGTCCTGCATCTCCTGTATAAAAGGTGCTATATGAATAAAGTTTATCATTATTTACATTATTATCTCTTATTACTTTTACTTGAGTAAATCTAAAATTAAAAAAGTAAAACTAGACTAATACTAAAAGTTATAAACAGGGATAAGCAAGTACATCTATATATTCTATATCTGTTCAACCAACTAAATTATCTATATCTGTACATGAAGTGGGCGGCATTTATGCCAGATGTGGGTGTGATTTAAATTAAAAGTGGGTTTGGCCTAATCAGAGTTTGTTATTTTAACCCTGAAATTTATATGGATTGATCAGAGGTTGAAATATTTATTACCAATGAAAAAAGTGTTTAAATAACAGTCGCTAAATTAAGCTTCAGATCATTTTTTGAATCACAAGAGTAACCAAAATGAGGATTTTCCTTAATCACGAGCACAGATATTGACACATTTTACTCGTATGATACTCATTCATTCATTAATTTTCCATAACCACTTGGGGGTTGTGGGGGTGCTGGAGCCTATCCTAGCTGACATTGGGCAAGAGGCAGGGTACACCCTGGACAGGTCACCAGACTATCACAGGGCTGACACATAGAGACAGACAACCATTCACACTCACACCTACGGCAAATTTAGAGTCACCAGTTAACCTGCATGTGTTTGGACTGTGGGAGGAAGCTGGAGTACCTGGAGAAAACCCATGCTGACACGGGGAGAACATGCAAACTGCGCACAGAAGGGCTCCCTCACCCTGGGTTGAATAAACTATAATACACTATTAAAGTTGTTAAATTAAATCAATCATTTCTTATTTTCTTTGGTACTTTTTGTTATATACACATATGCAATGATGATAGTTGGGTAAGATGAATGCTGATGTTATCCAATGTCAAGTCTCTGATCATGTGATGAGACGATATGTGCACAACAGCATGCACAAGGGCCATGATAGTGTGCACTGGGGCCCGTCACAACTACCCTACATCACTGGGAAATTGGACTTTTTACTCAACTATATTTATTCAACATCTTTAAGTACAGATTGAGTTTGTTTAATGCAAAACATAATCAACTCCAGCTTTGCCAGCTGCAACATTACAGTGATGAACACATTAATTCATCACTTATTATAATGCAATAATGTATGCTTCTGAAATGGCTCATTCTGCATAATGTGTTCTTTTACTTTTTGTTCTTAAAGTTAATTTTAATGCCAATATGTTTGTACTTTTACTTGTAACACATTATTTCTACACTGTAGTACTGCTACTTTTACTTAAAAGAGAGATCTGAGTGTGTTGTCCATCACTGTCACACACAGCACATATCAAACAGATGCAAACACATCAGATAGCAGCCAAAAAGGATGGAAAAATAAATTACGGAGGGAAAACAAGACGGACAGAGGCAGAAGAGAGACAAATGGAAACTGGTGTTAAGTAGCACAAGAAGGAAAGTGTCACAAAAAATCCATTATTTTCACATCAGGGCTGCAGGAGCATCGGCCATGACTGAATCATTTATAGGTGATTACTGCTGGAGACTGATGGAGTCTGACAACACGAGGACAGAGGCAGGGGGAAAGACGAGTCACTGTGGGTTTCAACGTTCATTTCATTTCAGTTTTAAAATGTCCACAACTCAAAATGTAAAGCCAAAATTCAGCTCCTCAATCCCCTTTTACCAAGCCTTTGTATAGGCTATATTTACTTGAGGGAATCTACTTCTACATAAGGTTGTCTTGAAGTGAACTGGTGAGAACTGAATGTGATTTAAGAAAAAAAAAGATGCCTGATATGTAGACAGAGAATGATACATAGAGAGAACAACTACATCACTAGGGGTGGGGGAAAAACTGATAAAGCTAACGTGATATTTTGCATAGCAATATTGAATTGATGCACGGACGCCAAGTATCGATCTGTTATTATATATTATATATACATTCATTTTTGCAAATACACATTTTAATCCAACTTTTGGTACAAGAATCATAAAATCAGTTGCCTTTTCTGTCCACTAGATGGGGCTGATTGTGTTTTTCCTGGTGAGGTCAGCAGAGGTCTCAGTCAGCGGCATTTGGCAGGAAGCTCATCAAAACAAAGATGGAAGCAACGGAGAAAGAAATAAGAAATGCACTGTCGCCGTTTAAATCAAATGTCTGGACTTATTTTGAATTTTTTTCAACACAAAAGGAGCGAAGGACTTGATATGACACAAGCGATTTGGAGGCAGTGTCATATGAGAATACTCTGGCAATACTACGAACATGAGGGCTCACCTCACATAACACCATTCAGAGATAACATTAGCCGCTGACGACCAAGCTAACGCTAAACCCGCTCTGCCGAAAAATCAACCAAAACTGGACACACTTAGCTTGACAAACTACTATGCAACTCTGAGAGAGCTAAGAAGATAACAAAGCCCATCACCCACTTCATGTGCAAAGATCTGCGTCCATACAGTGTTCTTGAAAACAAACATGCTAAAAACAATGGAACTCAGGTATGTGACTCCGTCCTGACATTCTTTCACCAACACAGCCGTACCCAAGCTCTACAGGGAAGTGAAGCATTTAGTTGAGGAATCTTTGAGTGCAGCAGGAAGGGTAGCATTAACTTGTGACTCCTGGACTTCAAGGTCAGTGGATTTAGATGTGACTATAACAGCACATTATCTCACAGAGGACTGATGACTGCTGTCTCACGTTCTCCTAACTAGAGCAGAAGACGAAAGTCACACCAGAGCAAACACTGCAGACCTCCTGCAAAATGCAGCACAAGAATGGGGGATTGTGTTTGTAACAGACAACACATCTAACATGGGTGTTGCCATTCAGTTAGCAGGATACCTGCATGTGAAGTGTTTCACACACTTGCTTAATCTGGCCTAACAGAGGGTGTTAAATCTGCCAACAGTTCAGTTTGTCAGGTGTGCGCAGCATGTATGACAGGTGTTATGACGGTGTTGGTTAGTCTGTCTGCTTTGCACCACATTTTGCTGCAATAAAAATGATTAAAATCAGATGAACAGACTGAAAACTTTATCTTATGGACATAAAAGTGATGTAAGTTTTCCTTCGGGGAAATTTGCAGCTGGGAAAAAGGTAATGAATCGCAATATACTGCTATATATCACAATACTCAGCATATTGCAATATCACAATAATATCGTATCGTGACCTAAGTATCGTGATAATATTGTATCGTGAGTCCTCCAGTGATTCCCACCCCTATAAATAACACTGTACGGGCTGTTGTCTTCATTATGATTTTTATTAACCTGCAGATTTTCTCCATCAATCAAATTAATTGTTTCTCAATTGTCTATAAAATGTCAGAAAGTGGTGAATCATTTTCCTTTCAACTTCCTAAACCCCAAGTCAACATCTTAAAATGTCCCAATTTGTCCAAAACTGGTTTAAAATCCAAAGATATTTTAAAACAAAAAAAGATACCTACAGAAATAATCACTATGAGGGGTTTATCTGTGGACTTTGGACATATTTCATTAACAACATGATTTGCACAACTGATTTGTTATCAAAACTGTCCCAGATTAAGTTCCTTTTGAAAGCCACGTTTCCTCAACATTGACACTAACATTTAGGTCACATTTTCCAAACTATAAAAATTTAACAGTGTCCCTCAGATGCCCGTCTGACAAGAGAGACAGCGGCCCTCTCACCACAGCAGCACACTCCATTACTGAAGCTCAGTGGACGGTATAAATAACCCGCGAGGCAGGCCACACACAGTTACACAAAGATACTCTCAGCAAGATGCAAGACAGTAGAGTAGCATGCAGGAATATACGTGAACACAACAGTATCCCTCACATGTGTAAACACGCCTCAGCGGGACAAAACTGCAGCTAAGAAGCAAACAGACATCTGTCACATCTCTGTCTTTCATCTGAATACCTCAGAGACATGGAACATATATGTTGAGCAGCTCGCTCTGTACAGTATCTGTAGTGCAGCTCTGTCCTCACGCACTCACGTCTAAAGCTGCTTTCTAGCTTCAGGCATGAAATGAGAACAAACGAGGAGAGGCTTGAGCTCTGTCAGCTGCAATAATCCTCACAAAAAGTCTGTTTCTTGGCGATAAGATGATGTGACGTCTGCTAATGTGCGCTTGCAGTCGTATGACTGTTTATTTTTCTTGTGTTTACAGATTTTAACAGGGATCTGTTTCTCCCTCTTTTAGAAGGGAGATAGTTATCTTGATTATTATACATGAAGAAAATACAAGTGCTGCTTTTTAGCAGTAAAACCAGTTAAACTTGAGACTGTGTTGTAACCTGGGTCCAAAGTTTAATGCTCTCACTTAATAATAGCTACTGGTAAGTATAGTTTGAGTCACAACATGAACTTTGCTATAATGAAATAAATCACTTGCAGAGGATAAGTGAGCTGGAATTAGATTATTTCGACGACTAGTGGCTAAAATTAGCTTTGGGCCAGACATCCACCCTTTGTATTTTGTTTTGTTATTAAGTGGGATCCTATTAAAATTACGTCAGGTGTTGACCCTTGCAAGGAAGTGTTTTTCTCCTAGTCTTTCAAGGATTCATTTGAATGATGCACAAATCCATAACATTAATGTATTTTCCATGTAGTTAAAGTGTTAAGGCAGGATTATGTGTAAAATATGATAAATAATATGTGAAATAAATATGACCCTGTAAAATATGCATAAGAATAAAATACAGAACCAATCCACTGGGAAGTTACTGAACTACTCATTAAAAAAATCTATTATTTTATCATTATTGGTTGGATTGGAGCGGTGACGGTCATAAAAATGAGACAATGACAGTAAAAATACTTTTGACAGGTAAAATCTGGAATAAAAATGCTTTAAAAGGAGCAGTGTGTAGGATTTAGGGTGCGTTCTGAATCGCATACTTTTTCTTTTTACTTTCAGTAGGTACAGCAGCTGCCCTTAAACATATGTACATATGCACACAATCGGGACATACTACTGTCTCGTAACATTACACCCTGAACTTTGACCCTCTTATTCATATATCTGTTACCATGGAGATAAAAACAAAATCCCAAGCTCGCTAGAGACGGAGATCAAACCAGACAGCTCTGATATTGTTAATTTGCAATAAGTAATGACTGCATACATTGTAGAGTCTAACATATTATATTTGTGACAGTAAAATTACAGAGGATATACATTTCTCTGTCATTGTTATTTAACACTTCTGTTGTTGGTTATATTTATGATTGATTTATTCAATTAGATAATTAACATTCCTTTTATTACCAACCGACTGCCATCAGTCACCTGAATGCGCTGTCATCTATCACTTCAGCTTATGAAAGTCGATGTGACATATCGTCTGCTGTGCAGAGGATTGTGGGTCAGAAAAGCCAGAGAAGCATGCTGGCTTGCGTACTGCAGTTAAGATGGAGTCACAGGGACTTCAACAAACTTTAAGCAATTCCTTAAGTCCAAGACCAAGATAATGAAAAAAAACTTAAATCATGAAGTAAACATTTTAAGTGGATTGCACTTGTATAGCGCCTTTCTAGTCTTCTGTCCACTCGAAGTGCTTTTTACACTACAAGTCACATTCACACACACATTTATACACTTGTGGCCGAGGCTGCCATACAAGGTGCCACCCGCTACTCAGTTTTTAACACACTTACGCACTGATGGAACAGCCATCGGGAGCAATTTAGGGTTCATTATCTTGCTCAAGAATATATCGACTGAGGGAGACGCGGACTGAGCTGCCAATCTTCCAGTTAGTGGACGACCCGCTCTTCCTAGGGAGCCACAGCTGCCCTAAGGAAACCTTAAGGACTGGAGGAGACAGGAATCGAGCCGCCAATCTTCTGATTAGTAGACAACCTGCTCTACCTTGTGAGCCACAGCCACCCTAGGGTAACCCTAAAGGGAAGACTTGTGTGCAGCCGATTTTATCTCAAGAAAACCTTAACTCAGCCTTTAAGGGAAACCTCAACATAAGGTCCTTTGTGCAACCAGCCCCAGATGTTTAGGAGGTTTTGAGCAGGAGCCGAACTATCCGCAGAGGTCTCTTCCTCTCCAACATAAACAGAACTGGCAATTTAAAGCAGTAAAAGTTTTTCAACACTGTTCAGCTCATCATAGATTCTGCTAATTACTGTGGCTGACGGGAAAACGTGAACAACTCTATCTAGAGTCAGTGTTTGGTTTGTCCATTCTGGGTTACTGTAGAAACATGACTGTGCAACATGGAAGACTCCGCAGACGAGGACACGCTCCCTGTGTAGATATAAACGGCTCATTCTAAGGGAACTAAAACATGTTCTGAATATTATATAGTCTACCATTTCTAGATGCCTCTAAATCCTACACAGAAACTGAAATCCAATAAAACTCACTGTGAAAATAAAGATGAAATAATGAGGCTGGTTTATCCTGCTGTTTTTATTCACATCCTCATTTGCATATAAATAACTAAGATAAGCTAAATTACTAAGATTAATTACTTTATTTAAGACTGGTCATTTTGGATTTCCACAGAGTATTAACTGATGAGTAATAGAGATTAAAAAAAAATTGCAGAGGATTCAGGAAACACATTAAACCACATCTCTTTCTGTCTCCTCATTTGTTTTCAGTGTTTCGCTGATGCTTTCACCTTCCTGTAACACTGAGCACAACTTCACTTCCACAGACTTCCTCCCTCAATCAGCCAGGATTAACATCCACGCTAAGGCTCTGCATGTGTGTGTGTGTGTGTGTGAGTGTGAGTGAGTGCGCACTGCGGAGGTTCAGAGTGCCAAGCGGTGTGAGTGTTTGTGCTGTGGTTCAGAGTGCCAAGCGGTGTGAGTGTTTGTGCTGTGTATGCTGTGTGTGGGCGGGTGGCGCTACAGAGAAACGAATGCCAACAATCCCCAGATCATCAGGTGCGGTGGCAGTGAACCGGCTCCCGTGGCTTTTTCCTGAGAACTTGTTATTCTGCTCAAAGACTTAACAAGATAAACACAGTCTGACATTTGTGCCACGTCACTATCTCCAACATTTTATAACTCATACTCACAACACAGCCGGTCTGCGCCTACATCCAGTTGATGCTTTCAGGAATATTATAAAACTTATACTGTATATACTGTGTACCGAGTTGCCAGTTCATTAGGAACACCTATCTGCAACTAACGCAGTCTAATACAACAATAAACCCCACCTTTGTGAAGCTTATAAAGTTCAGATTGTGTTGACAAGGTTTTAGAGAGGTTTTAAATTCTGTAGACTGAGCATCAGAATGGGGAAGAAAGAGAATTTAAGTGACTTTGAGCATGGCATGGTTGTTGGTCTGAGTATTTCAGAAACTACGTATCTACTGGGATTTTCACACACAACCATCTCTAGGGTTTACAGAGGATGGTCTGAGAAAGAGAAACTATCCAGTGAGCAGCAGTTCTCTGGGCGAAAATGCCTTGTTGATGCCAGAGGTCAGAGGAGAATGGCCAGACTGGTTCAAGATGATAGAAAGGCAACAGTGACTCAAATAACCACTGGTTACAACCAAGGTCTGCAGAAGACCATCTCTGAACCAACAACACGTCCAACCTTGAAGCAGATGGGCTACAGCAGCAGAAGACCACACCAGGTGCCACTCCTGTCTGCTAACAACAGGAAACTGAGGCTACGGTTCACACAGGCTCACCAAAACTGGACAATAGAAGATTGGAAAAACATTGCCTGGTCTGATGAGTCTCAGATCTGAGGAGACTTGATGCTCTCTGCAACTGGCCAAAATGTCGGCTAAGAATGTCGGATACTGGCAAAATCTTCTATCATGCAGCCCTATTCTTGAATTCAGTCTGATCTCATTGATGAAAACAGGGTGGACAAAACATTAAAAGAAACAACTCTCTGTGTAACACACAGCAGTTTAACAGCGCCACAATCTACACAATCAACACCTCTCTAAAACAGTTTCCACAAGAACTGAACATTATAATCTTCACAAAGGCAGAATTTACTGCAGGACTGTTGTATTAGACTGCATTAGCTTTGGCTCAGTGTACATGATAAAGTGGAGACTGTGTGGGTGTGTGTGTGTGTGTGTGTGTGTGTGTGTGTGTGTGTGTGTGTGTGTGTGTATCTCACAGTTGGTTCATCAGAAACTGGATCCAACATGTGTGCGCGAGTAAAATCTTTGTAAATACATGCATGGAATTACTAATCTTTGCCTCATTTCAGAGATTATAAGAACTAATTACTGTTCTCTCGTCACAATTTTAAACAGGATTAAAATGGATTACTTGAAACCATGAAAACAGATTATAATAAATGTGTATATGCAGTGATTCATATTGTCATTAGTTAAAATAACCCCATTAAATCATTAGATCTCATGTTTACTGCAGAGTTTAAAAGCCTTTTCCCTGCCCAACACTCCCCCTGTTGGCAAGTTCATGAATCACGTCCTAAACTATGTCTTCTTTTCTTTAAAGACAGTATTACCATCTACCATTAACAGCAGCCTGGGGAACAAGGCAGGGCAGATTTTATCTATATCAGTTCAGTTACAGATGGGTGCGTTATATTTCCGTTATCTTTCACAGCCACCTTTACAAGATTGTGTCCAGTGATGCAAGATTCAGCCCAGATGAGCTCTGAGTCTACAGTGACACTTTCTCTCCGCATGAGGAGAAGAAGAGAGGCCACCTCATGTGCAACTGGAACCACAGGACGAGTACAATTCGACAGTGTGTTCGTCACTCATCTGTATTCTCTTCTAATCTTTAATTCCCCCGTCTATCACTCATCGCTGCTTGACATTCACAGAGGCTCCTGGATTTCATCTCACAGGGTTTCAGACAAAGAAATTGGAAAGCAGGATGCATGAAGTCACAGTCCTCTTAACGACGAGAGGAAGCTGTGCACAAGCTGCTCGACATGGGGGATTTACCTCTTAGATGCGATATCTGAAAATGGTACGTGGTCTCATGTGTCAGTGTACCTCTGCTGAAGAAGGGATGTGAATGTGTTTGACATCATTTAGCAGGTTCAATAAAAAATGTGCTGTCTTGGCCGCCTTCACAAATACAGCATAAGTCTAGTCATATCTCGTAAACAGTAAACAAGATTAGCTCTGAGTAAGCACCTTGCTCGCCACACTTGAAGTTAGAGGAAATAGAAAGCTCACTGCTTAATCGCTTTGGGTTATGTCACATGGAAATTTACCCAGAAACCTTCCAGTGGCCCAAACTCATTTAGAGCTGAAGTTACACAGTGGAGGACAGTAAAGATACTGTACTTCAGTATTTGTACTTTACTCCACTGCATTTAAAAAGTACAAGTTGTATTTTTAATTCCACTATTTTATTTGGCAGGTGTTGTTCAAGATTTCACATTTAAAAAAACATAGGATGAGCTTGTAACATACAACACACTACAAAAGGTGTACTGTGCAAGATTTTTAGTTACTGTCTGTAAATACACTCACCACTGAACGTGAAAAGTAATGTATAAACCCCCATTTAAGGAGGCAACACGGCTACACTAGTCTGTGGCGGAGGTTTCTGTCAAGTGCTGTAAAGTTTAGTTAATTCAAAACACACCCAAAATTCTTAGAAAATTCTTACAATTGAGACATTTTCTTAGAATTTCCCCTTAAAGTTAAGACTAGGTCCTCGTGAAGATAAAAGTTATTCACGGAGCATCTTAGACCTTAAAAGAGCTCCTAAAGTGAAAAACCATTGGGAGCAGGGAGGAGGACTTTTAAGAGGCTTAAGAGTTAATTTAGCAGAGGAGAAAATGGTGGAAACTCAAAGAGGTCGGAGAAATATTCTCCAAACACTGGATGACAGTGAGTAGATGAAATGCAACAGATGAGATTGTTCAGGAAATAATATGTATTATTGATCTCATTAGGGATACGCACACATTTCCCACCTAATGCTAACGCTTAGCTAACACCAGAAACAACATGATCACAACACTAAGATATCTGGAAACTGGAAAAATGCAACAGTGCAGCAGTGATGCCTTGTGTCTAATTAAGTCCCAGTGTCCTCAAACGAGACGATAATAAAGTGCCAATGTCTTCAAATGAGTACCTCCAAATGAACAGTGTCTTTGCTTGTTAGTGTTGCTAAAATTGGTCAAATTTGTTGCCATATCAAACTACAAACATTATTAATCATAAATAAACAAGTTTCAACCATAAAATGTGATCAGGGTGTGGACCTTGTCCACTTTTGTGTCAGGACCAGCTGCAGACTTACTTGGCAGAGATGGCTGCCATCTTGTTTTTACATGTGCTCTTACTACCACTAGATGGCACAACAAAGTGTCCACGAAAGAGGACAACAGGTCTAAGTTAAGCAGAATGAAATATAAGGTCATGTAAACCAAAAATGTGATGTCCTCATATGAGGACACAGGGTCTCAGGAAGATATTTGCGTTTTCCTATACTGTGTCTCTTGGATGCCTGCTGCGTTCAGTCTGGCATCTGGTCGCAACCTTTTATAAAGCCCAGACCTCACCTAAATGCTATGGGCGTATGCTCCCATAAACACCCCAAACACAGGTGATGACTGGGAAGGATTACTTCTGTATGAGACTGTACATTTTTTTTAGGAAAATCCTGCATAAAAATCTTCAAGATTAAACCAGTGGTTCTTGAAGTTTTGTGCTGTGGCCTTTAACAAAAAAAGCAGGTTCTGGTTATGGCCTCTGAGGCTGTTACTGCGAAGCCACTTCAACTTACCCAGGATATCTTTTCGTTATCTGGCTTGACTAACCCTAAGATTGGCGGTCTGGATAACTGGTACTCCAAAATGTAACTGGTTCTTCGTTGGCAAAGGATAAACGCCTTAAGTGTCATTGAGATCAGGCCAAAAGTTTTCAGTAACTGAACCAAAATCATAACAGAGGTAAATATTTGTGGACCAAGGAGGGAAAATGTATCCAAAATCTTTCTTGTGACCTTTCAGATGCACCACTGGACAAACCTACCCAACGGTAATTTGTTTACTTGTGTTTGTTTACTACCTTGCAGTCTTCTTGTGCCCTGCTTTTGTTGGCATATTACCATATTTACTGACTCTTTGCTGCCACCCATGGGTCAGTGGAGTCACATGAGACCACTGGCAGGGCTGTGTACCACATAACCCACGTGGGCGTGCACCTGCTGAGCAAAACAAGGACCAACTCATAGGAAAACAGCCTCATAGCACTAGAGGCCTACAACTCCACAGAATACCGTTAAAATACGACTGATATTATTTTATCACAGAGTTCGTCAGTATTATTGAGAGCATTTGTCCCGACAACAAATGCCACCTGATAAGAACTTGCACTCTAAGGACAGATAGGGCAGGAAACATTAAGCATTCCTCTGTTGGAAATCTTCAGGAAATTACAGCCATTAAGTTTATCTAGCAGGTGTGGTCCAATTTGTTATCTTGTGATTGGCTTCCCTGATCGTTGAGAGCCTTTTTGGTTGAGCTATGCAGTGGAATAATGTTGTGGGAGGGAATGAAGCACGAGGAGCAAGGAAAAGAGTCACAAGCAAATGACATAAGCATGTTATTCTTAACCTCTGACAAAGAGACAAATCATTTCCCACTATTATGTACCTCTCTGTGTCCCAGGCTCAGCTCAAAGCCACCCAATTAGCATATTATTTTGTCTTTGTGATCACGCACATTGTTTTTGAACTCTGAAGGCTGGATAGGAGTTTTTAGGAAACTAGTCTGAGTGCAACAGGAAAGGGAGGTCACTTCCTGTCCAGTGTCGAGAAGCAGGATGGGGAACACCCACAGATGTCTAAAATGCCTCGAATGCACACTGAGCCCCACACACTGTCAATGTTTACTTCTTGGGCAATGTATTATATCATACAATTTTCAATATTTGACTTTCATTTATCTCGCTTTTGTACTTTTAATAAGGTAAACATTTGAATGCAAGGCTTTGACTTGTACCAGAGTATTTCCAGGCTGCGGTGTTGCTACCTGACCAGGTCAGAACTAACCTGAGGCGCTCCTCCTCCTTCTTGCGTAGCCTCATGTCCCTCTGCACCACCTGCAGCACATGCTCCGCCTCGTTGTCCGTCAACCCCGACAGATCTAACTTCCTGCCCATCGCTGACACACCTGTGGCTGTCACTCAACCCCTCGGACCAATCAGTCAGCTCCTTATTAACATCTGAAGAAGAAATATATACATTAAGTTAAAAAAAACCCCACCACCAATCAAAACATAAAATTACTATGATAAATCATTTCAGCCAGTGTGATGAAAAAACATCCTGTAAGTAATTATTGTGAGAAAGTTGAGAGAGAGTAAGCATCTCAAAATAATGAGAAATGTTCTCAAAATATTGACTCAAATAAATATGTGAAATGATACAGACTCTTCTTTTTGAGATACTGAGTCATTATTTTGATATACTCATTATTTTGAGAGTTTCTTATTATTTTGAGAAAAAGTTTCATATTATTTTAATAAAGTAGACCTTATTTTGAGATACTTAGCCCTTATTTTGAAAAACTTTCACATTATTTAAGTAGGTTTTGCATTATTTGAGAAAGTTTTCACATAATTTTTAGACCCTAACTCATTACTTTGAGGTACTAAGTCATTATTTTGTGAAAGTTTTTCGTTATTTTGAGAAATTTTCTCATTATTATGAGACACTAAGTCATTATTTTGCGAAAGCTTCACATTATTTTAATAAAGTTTCTCATTATGTTGAGATACTAAGTCATTATTTTGAGAATTTTTCTCATTATTATGATATACTATGCCATTATTTTGCCAAAGTTTCACATTATTTTAATAAAGTCTGACCTTATTTTGAGATACTTAGCCCTTATTTTGAAAAACTTTCACATTATTTAAGTAAGTTTTGCATTATTTGAGAAAGTTTTCACATTATTTTGTGACAGTAATTCATTATTTTGAGGTATTAAGTCATTATTCTGATAAAGTTTCACATTATTTCGATAAAGTTTCACATTATAATAACTTACTACAGGATCTTTTTTTTCCCATAACACTTGCAGAAATGGGCTTCCATAAATTAAAGCACAATAATCTATCAGTACCATAGAGGTGTTATTAGCATATACATGACATATGTTATCAGTTATTGGCTTCATAACAAAATGTGACTTGACCTGTTGCCAGCTGTGGATGTTACTGATTGTCAGTAACGTGTTGGTTTCTAGTTTCTCCCCCTGTTTACTGTTCTCTCCAGAATGTTTCGGTGACGGATACATTTGGTGACATTAACCTGCGTACCCGTGCATGATTTTGTACTGATTGCTGTTTTTATTATCTGTATTGACTATTACTGACTGCTGTCTGTAAGCTAAGTTGGCCGTCTGGAACAATAAAGATTTACTCTAACTAATAGCATTTATGACTGTATACCCTCTGTAGCCAGTTTATTAGGTACACCGAACCAAAACTAATGCAGTCTGATACTACAGTTCTGCAACAAATCATGAATAAATAAATAAATACAAACAATAAGTGTTTGCATTACACAGAGAGGTGTTTCTGCTTCTCAGCTGTTTCTCACATCACTTTTAACTGTATTATTTGCATTTAACCTTGCAGTTCCACATATGTACCCTCCTGGTTGATATATAGAGAACAGCACTGTGTCCATAAGCAACTTAAACTCATTTTGACGTCCTACAAGCCACTTACACAAGTAAATCTGGGGTTTTAACACCAAGCAGGATTTGGGTTTTCTGCATTAGCATTCCTGAGGAGGAAATCTCTCTCTGTCAGATATAAAGTTGAGGCCAACTTTTTTCTCTATGATTGAAGCCAACATGACAGCAGATCAGGGTGTCAGCAGTGGATCCCTGTGGATGTGGAGCTCAGCTGAGGAGAAGAGCTGTTTAAGAGTTCAAGCAATACTGTTTACGTTTTGCACTTTTTAAGGCATTAGATCTTGTGAACTATGATGTTAAACAAATATCAAAGTATCCATACTGAAGTAAATACCAAAATTAAAGGCGACTTTCCTCATGAGTTATCACACACTCAATATATAAAGACAATATTTTAGTGATTTTAATGATTTATGAGCAGGCTGCTGACAAGTGTAAATACCATTTTTCAAAATAGGTTTTGCACATTTTTAGCCTACATCTTGCTTTAAAAGAGTCACACAACTTTAATAAAAACTCACCTATCTCCCAGTGTGTTGTCCTCTCTGTTGAATCTGACTGGTGCACCCTTACAGGCAACACAAAGGGAAAACACACCTTCTCAGCCCGTTGACTCCTCGCGTGTTTTATATGAGATGTCACCGAAAAACTATAAAAATGACAAAGTCGCAAGTCTTCATAAAACCCCCTCTCTATCAGTATAAAAGACTGAAGAGAAGTTTCACCGCTGTGGATGTGAGCAGTGCAGCCTGTCCCGGTTTCTGAGAGAAAATCAGGATAAAGCCTGATCCGGATGGGGGGGTCTACTTCCAGTGTTTCCCTGCTGGAGCAAAGAATTAGGCGACATGGAAGTGATGAAAGAGTGTGTAAACAAGTGAGAGAAAAAAGGATTATAGCTCTCAGAGAGATTTCTGAGGGTAAACATACCTTGAATTTCGTGGGGACGTTTGTTAAAGCTACGGAATAATTACACATCTCCATTTCCAGCCGTCACTGTATCATAATAACTTCCATAAAGATACTATTATACCTGCTGTATGGAACAGGACAAATGCTGCAGAGGTAGCGGTGTGTGCAGGAAGCTGCAGTCTGATTGGATAATGAGGAGCAGGTGTGCAGGTGAAGACAGCAGGTAACTTACAGAGGCCGAAAACTCGCTGAGGGCAACTAGTGGACAGGTGGAGAATTACAGCCTGAATTACAGCCTGGCATTCCAAGAGGGATGTCAGTAATAGAAATACAGTGGTGGACAGTGTTTGGTTCGTTACTCTAAAAATTAAATATACTAGTCCATACCCATTGGTAGCTTTGTCACCTTCTACCTATGCCAATCCTCAATGCCTATGTGCAGTTTCACTTAGACTGACCACGTCAGTGAGAAGAAAAACGTGGGACAGACAGAATGACTGACTGACAGAATGACACACTGACAGTTTCCGTGATTATGTACAACATACCATACCATGACTTAGTCATACCAAAAATTAGAAAGAAAAAACAACATTGGGCCACAGGGGGAGCCACAGCGATCGGTCGCATTTTAGCCATTTTTAAGCATTTTTCTGTTGTTATAGCGCCACCCAGTTGCCAATTAGAGTTAAATCTCTCCAGTCACCTTGAGGCGTCCTGTCCTACATATCTACCAAGTTTAGTAAAAATCGATATGGCGGTTAGGCCTAGATAAGAAATTAGCAACCCCATTTTGTTTGATGGGGTCAATAATGGAGGGGTCCCCTCAAATTATGTGTGGTCATATGCCTACAAAGTTGCGTGATGATCGGTGAAACCCTTGAGATGTAATACACCTTTATGTGATGAGCCACGCCCTCCTCAATATTCATTGCCGTATAGAAGCTCAGTTTTAGTAAGTTTTCCAACTTTTGCCAAGAGGGAACTTTAGATATTGGTCCCTAGATTATGTTCACTGAGTTTCATGCAGATCGGTCAAACTTCCTAGGAAGAGATTGATTTCAAGTGTTTTTCAAAAAATTCAAAATAGCGGACAATCTATATAACCGGAAGTTATGGGTTCTTGAGGTAAATTTGTTCCTCATGAGGAGAGGCATCTCTGTGCAAAGTTTCCTGTCTCTACGACATATGAGGCATGAGATATGCCCATTCAAAGTTTGCAATTTCAATTGGTTGCTATAGCGCCCCCCTTTGGCCAATTGATGTAATATTGCTTCATTTGCATCCTCCCATGACCCTCTACCACTGTGCCAAATTTCACATGGATTGACCAAGTCAGTGAGGAGAAAAATATGGAACAGACACACAGACAGAGTTTTCGTCATTATATAGTAAGTTTACTCATTACAAGTTACTTTACTTATTACTCCCCACCAACAGTAATTTGTTACACTACTCGTTATATTACTTTTCCGTTACACCCCATATAACTGCTGATTGCGTATCGTCCCAAAATTCAAACGTATACCTCTGTGTGAATGTCAGGGTAATCAACGGTAAGTGTAGCTAATGCTAGATAGCTTCTATTTGCCTGGGGGCTTTCTGTTGCCTGTGACAGATATTTTCCCAAGGCTCTGCCTGAAAGATGGAGAGTCACTCTTGGAGCAACATTTCATCCACCACATATCCAGCCACAAGCTTCATTACTTCTTTGTAGCCTACAACTGTCCATGATTAAAATCAAGATTTGGTTGTTTAGCCAGTGCAGGGCTGCAGCCGACTCACCTTTGGTGGGATGTATTTCCTGGAGTTTCAAGTTGTTGTGCTATCGGTTGTAGTAGGTGTTTCAGACTGAAGGTTGTGGGATGTGTTTTCCACAGTGGAAAGAGTTTTAGTCCGTCTACTTGCAGCAACAGTGTTCTTGTCATCTTTCCTACTGACATAATCAAAGTAATGGGAATATTTCCAGCCGCTAAGGTAATCATTTCCATCTAGCTTGCTGCTTTGTGGCGTGCCTGTGCAGCACGATTACAAAAATGTGTCAGCTGATGTGACTGTCGAATTTCAAGTCAGTAGTGACGTGATAACAAAAGTAACGTTGTAACGAGTTGTTTGGTTTTGGAGTAACTGTGATATTAATACTGAAATTTATTCAGCAATTAGTTACACTACTTGTTATTGTAGTGTTGGGCAGTACTAATGTGTTACTAGTAACACACTACCCAACACTGGTGGTGGAATATAACTAGATCCATTTACTTTCTGAGATACCTTTATCTTAGGGTGCTTTCAGACCTAGAGTTGTCTTGCTTTGGTCTTTATCAGGGACTAATTTTGTGACAAAGTTGTATAATTGCCTAGAGTTGGTTCATGTTCTCACGGCAGCATTTACAAGTGGATCAGATCAAATGCTGTGCGTGAAAGCTGCTCTTGATTGGTCAGAATTTCCATGCAGTAAAAAAAAATCCAGGAAGTAAACAAAATGTTGAAGAAGAGTACACTTGCAAGATAAATGTGACACTTTCTAATGTCACAATGGAGGGACAACTACGCAGGTTGATTTTAGCGCTGTTCATCGTGGACTATATTGCTTGTTGATATTGTTCATTTTAGTCAAACCATACAGTGTGAAAACGAGGCGCAGCTTCATAAAATGCCGCTTACACATTGATGTATCAGTATCAACAATCTAATAATGTCATGTCCACTGCAAAATGTTCCCACTTTTTTCAAGAACGTACTGACAATGTTTTTAACTGAGAGTGAGTCAAGTTCCTGGTATTTTAGTTTTGGTAAAGAAGCTTGTTATTTTGTCTTTACACTGCAGTGTAGCGGGAAGTGTTTTTCTCTCTCCACTTCTTTTTGACGACAGAGTTCGTATTCTCCAGATTGACATGTTTGTCTGAGCTGACAAGTCTAGACAGTGAGAATCACTCTATGAGTAATATCTTTCTCAGTAACTAACCTTCTGGCCAGGAAGACAGGCAGAGGCCGCAGGACTTGTTCTCTGCTCTAGAGAGAGTAGGCCCTCTAACCCCCCTCTCTATGAGCCCCCCACCCCACGGGCCCCAGTGCAACCGCGCTGCCTGCACTGTCTATATTTACACCCTTGCTTACAGTCAAAAGAACTGTACATTTAAAGCAGTAACTTCACAGGAAATTTAAAAAAAATGTTGAAGCAGTAAAAGATGGTTTCCCATGCAAATATTATTCTGTGACAAAGAGGTAAACCAACAGGATGTCTTGATGTGTTTGGTGTGTGTTTTCTTTCAGTTGTCTTGTCAGTGTGTGTGATACTTCTCCCCCATTACCTTTCTATGGAACTGCTTTGTTATTGAACATGAGGTCAAATAACTGCCAATGTGCAGACCAATCATATAATGATCAGTGAGACCACACACTCCGTTCACTGCTTTGTTACAACATCTATTATTTGTCTATTATTGGCCAACAACACAAACAAATCACCTTCAAGTACAAGTGGAAGCCGCCAAGTGTAACACTGGAAAAACCTCAGAGGGTTTAATGCATGTATGTATGTAATATTGTACATAAATATTGCAACATATTCTAAGTATTTATGATTTAATTTGTATGTTTAAATATTCACATTGAACCTGAATAAAAATGATTTAATATTTGTAATTTTGATTAAATTTTAAACTGATGCAGGGTGTTGCATGTAATCAGTTTTCTGCTCAAAACTAAATTATATTTCTGCACTGTACCAACTGTCAGCAGCTCCATCCTCCAGAGTTAACGTAATTACGGAAATTTATTGTTTCCTCTTCTATAAAACACCACAAACACGTAATGTCTTGCTGTGAACATTTGACTCACTGTTGTTACTTCCTCTTTGTCCGCATGCAAGTGATTGGTCAGCTGAAGGTATATTAATACCTTCATGTTTCGAACTCTTCAGTTCATCAGCCATGGACAAAAGTGTGCTGCTGGTCCTGTTGTGTCTGCAGGTTTTCCTGCTCATCACAGCCTTCACCTCCACTGATGCAGCCGCTGTGGAGAGGGATGATCCTCAACAGCTGCCTGTTAAACGGGTAAAGTCTGCTGACTGCAAGACGCTTTTCTTTGTTGAAAAACTGTTGTAAGGAGGTCCTTATTAATTCACATGATGTTTTGTCATTGGACTCTTAGGGTTTAAATTTCAAACATATTGTTGAGAGAAAAAAAGAGATGCAAAACAAAGGTTTTTGGTTCTGTTTAAATTTGCAGTAATGCTATTATTAATTAGGCGATTACAAATTCAACAAGAATAATATGATAATTATGATAATCTTTATTAATAAAGCCTGTTTTCAAAACAGAGTGACAAAGTGCTTTACATGTCAATAATTAAAACAGACAAGACATGAAAACAACAACTTTTAAAAGAACTGATAAAAAAAACTTCAGTATATAAAAACAGAGGAAATAAAAGACAGTCTAAATGAACTTAAAACTCATGTAAAAACAGGAAAGACTCTGATAAAAGCATGTTTTAAGAAGGGATTTAAAAGACATCACTGACCATGAAGAGCCTTAAAAGTAATCAGTAAAATCTTTAAATATATTCTAAAACATACTGGGAGCCAGTGTAAAGAGGATTAAACTAGAGTCATGTGATCATGTCTTTTGGTTCTGGTTAAAATTGGATTTTTGATTCGGGCAAGAAAAGAGGCTGTTGCAGTAATCCAGGCGTGAGGAGATAAAGGTGTGTAAAATCGTCTCTGTGTCTTTAAAAGTTAAAATGGATCGTGTTTTTGAAATATTTCTGAGATGATTGATTGAAGACATGATTGCACAGGCTTTGTGATATGCTGCTCAAAACTGAAATTACTGTCAGATGAGACTCCAAGATTTCTCGCAGCAGTTTTGATATTATCCAATAGGGGTTCATCCAAAGGCAAAATATGTCGAGTAATATGCTGGGGCCCTATGACACCATCTCTGTTTTGCCTGAGTTCAGCTGAAGAAAATGTTTTGACATCCAGCTTTTAACATCAGTGAGTGAACGCATCATTTCAGGGTCTGTGGCTCTAACGGGCAGGTAAATCTGTGTATCATCAGCATAAAAATGAAAAGAGTAAAGACAGAGTAAATGAAAGAATTGAAATAAGTATGCTTAAAGAGTGGACAAAGGTGGTTTGCTGTGTATAATAATGATTTGTTTATTCTCATATTCTCAAAGTTGAGACCTCGGACCCGTGGAAGTGGCTGTCCCAAAAGACCAGGAGCATGTAGCCCTGTAGGAAACGTAAGCTTGCTTTAACCATGCATTTATTTCTTCTCTCTGTCTGTCTTACAATATGGTAGGAACAATACATTTTTCAAAAAAATGCAGAAAATAATTCTTAGGAGATTTTGATAGATGACAGTTGGTGCGTTAGTTTATTAAATTACTGTCCATCTCTCTCCCTGTCTCTCTCGTACTGTTCAGTCGTCTGTCCATTTACCCGATAAACACAAGACTGGATCATCCTGAGGAAACGAAGAGCTCAGAAACATGACGGAGTGGCCAATTTCTCCTCACTCAAACAACAGAAGTTCCAAACAAACTTTTCCAGAGCTACCGTGCTACTTTGAGAGGTGGAAATGAGCACACTGTATTTATGAAATCAGCAATAACAAATTAAGCTCGCAGTACAAATTGTTTATTTACAAAATAAAAGATTTCAAACTGATATGTTGTGTTTTCTCTGCTTGGCACAAAGCTTTTGTTTGGAAACAAAATCTTCAAGCGCGGACCTCTCACCTTTTAATTTATTTTGGTTGATATGATCACAGTTTTTGCTACAGTTTAAACAATACTCTACTTAACACCACACTTTACTTTTACCTTAACTACTAAAAAAGTTCTACTTTTTTAGGTCAGGCCACAGCCAGTTTGATATAGAGGCCATTTGTTCATAGATTCAAACTTAGCATATAACATATATATATATATATATATATATATATATATATATTACAGTGAAAGTGTTTGAAGTGGATACTTATGAATCACCACATGAAAACGGGGTCGCTATACAAATTAGTTCTTAGACATTAGTTGTTGTTGCGCAGTTGTTTCAGAGGCTTGACATTAATTGTTACTAAATGTATACACCAACTTAAACTGCTGTGCAGCTAACCGCACCAACCGTCATGGCTAACATTAGCATGCTTGCTATTTGACGAATCTAGGCTGGAAGAGTGAAAGATATGGTATCCAGTCAACACATCTGACCTGATACTATCAAAATGCTTATTAGTCATAACAGTCAAATTACAAGCCAGTGACATTAGGCAGCCCAGCTGCCATTAGAAAATGTTGGCATTGTACATTTCTGCACACCACAAATTGAGCACAGCGTTAGTTCAGGCAGGACACAATGTCAAGCTCAGTTCACATCCCAGCTACATCAGCTGATCTCAACAGCCAATCAACTGATGGAGCAGCTGATTTATGGAAGGGAGTCAGCTGACAGATCACATGATTCCTTCCTATGCAACCAATTGGCGAATCTCATTCAGGGGCCCTATTTAACCTGCTCTGGCCTGCCTACGGTTGCTGCTTCCTCCGCTAGCTGCTCTGCAACCCGCCTCCACCCCAGCTCCTCCTTTTCATGCTGTGTCTGACTTATGTCAGTGATGCTGCTCTGTTCTGTTCCCGGGGATCTTTGCTGCCTTGGGCTTTCCATGTAGGCGCATGGAAGGGCAGGGAGGTTTGCTCTCTCTGCCTCAGGCTTTCCTCGTTTGAACGTGGAAGGGCAGAGAGGTGTGCTCTCTCCACCTTAGGCTTTCCAGATAGACACATGGAAGAGGCTTTCTGCGTAGGCCCGAGGAAAGACAGAGAGGCTCCAGAACGGAGCCATACCACCAAATATAATACTGCAAATGGAAATAAAGTTTTCTTTGACTAAAGTGTTCCTGTCTGAAATAACTGGATTTGTACACTATTGACCTACAGTATCATATCAACTTTAGAACTAAAGAGATGTAGTATATGGGCTAGTATATATTAGGAGGTTGAGGGGATTTTAGATGGCGTGACATGGCTTTGTTTTAAGTGGCTTTTTAATTACCAAAAATGGCTGTGTGTCCGCTGGAGATAGTAGCCTACCATGAAAAGTGGTTGTTGCTTATTAAGACATCGCTGCTTTTCCGGCCGGGATAGTACCACAAAAACAGTTGTTTTTACCAAGACACTGCTTAGTTTTCTCTGCGATTCGTGCCACAAAAAGCTTTTTATGTTTTACCCTGACATTGTGCGTTGTGCACACAAAAAGTGTTCGCTTTTTCCAAGACATCGCTGCCACGAAACAATTTTTTGCTATTTTTTCTTACCGTGACATTGTTGCATTTCCATACAGGACAGCACCAACAAAATGAGGTATTTAAGGTCAAAACATTACATGTTCCTAACCATAACCAAGTGGTTTTGGTGCCAAAACCTAACCAAACAATAACCATGGCATTTTTGAAACGTTAAGTTTCAATGTATCCACCAGATAGTAATGTACAAATGTAACCTATTTGTGGTCTGCAGAAATGTACAATGCCACCATTTGGGCTACATAAGAATAAATGTATGTTAGCTAGTTTAGCATTATCTGCCAAACTAAATGATACCACTAAAACACACTTATTTCTCAGTTTATACATAAGAGTATACTAAACATAGGTTATATTGCTGACATATCTTCCTTGGTATTGTCCGAAAATGTCAAAGGAGGGACTGCAGGGTAAGGAAGCAGATATATCAGTTAAACATACCAGAACTCAAGGTTATGGTTCAGTTAGTTTTGTGATTAAACAAACAATTTTAAATTGCACATGTGCGTGTGGATGGGTGATGTACATCTGCATACACCCTCTGAACTGCTTTCCCTTTCTCATCATGACAGTGGTTGGTTGGCAGTAGGTATATAAAGACGTGTGTGTTTAACAGCTGTATCAAACTCTGTTCATCAGCCATGGACAAAAGTGTGCTGCTGGTCCTGTTGTGTCTGCAGGTTTTCCTGCTCATCACAGCCTTCACTTCTACTGATGCAGCTGCTGTGGTGAGAGATGATCAGCTGCCTCCTGATCAGGTAAAAACATCCACTGACTGTAAGAAGCTTCTCGTATTGTCACAATGTGCTGGTTTAACATTGTGTTCTCTCACCTTTAAAGTCATCGAATGTTTCACTGCTATGTTCAGTATCAACATGTCCTCGTTATGTTAAACGGAAATGTCACCTGGCTGACATTATGTGTTCTTCTCAACTTTTTTTTGTTACAAAAAAAAAATGTTTCTTCATCATTTCTGTGAGACAGGGTTGCATTAAAAGGAGCCAAACTGTCTTCTAAGAGGAGTTTAGACTCAGTTTTGATCACCAGATGGATCAAACATCATATTATTGTTTTCTAGCATTTTATTTTCTGTCATTTTAAACATTTTTTTTTTTTATGGTTAAAGCTATAAAAGAACATTTTCCCTGGTTTAACCTACAGCTATTTTAACAGACGTACTGTGTATGTATCAACTTATTTTTACAAAGTATTTCTTTTTAACAAGTACAAATGAAACCACCACAAATTTCATTTTAATATTGACACTATGAAACATTTTTTTTTAAATTTTCATGCATTGTTCCACATTAACAATGTCACTGTACCCCGTAATTATTAAATACTTGTACCACACAACCTGTTACCTTCTTATTCCCTAAACTCTTCCCTGTATTTACATTTTTGGCCCACTGTATGTCTCCAGTATTTTACTGACACCCTATATGAACTAAATATTCACACTGCTGCTGGCTGTAATCTAAAGCGTTATTCAAAGAGTTTGTTCTGTTTTAATTTGCAGTTTGATTTTCATTCATTTGTTGAGAGCTGACACCTGAAATTTGTTATAGGTGGAGAGGAAAAATGGAAACAGACTTAAAAGAAATACCCAGTGTGGCTATTACCCAGGAGGATGTGGAGCAGCAGGTCAACCGGTGAGACCAAACTTTCAATGCAGAGTTTATTCCTTTCCATATTATAATTACATAACAGAATCTTCCAGAATGTGTCTCAATAAACAGTTGCTAAAGATCCTTACTGTCAGATTTCAATATTCTAATTAACTCATTATTAAGCAAGTTGTGTCAGTAATAGTTCTTAATGTTTGGTTATTTGTTACTCAGAAATATATTTATTTGGACTGTGCACAGAAGCAGCTTGAGGGTGAGGAGAAGAGCTGAAGCTGGAGCAGGAAATCTGTGCAAGCAACATTGTATCTGAGTGCGAGCACACAGTTTGAGCAGAAACAGTAGATCTAAGTGCAAGCAGAGGTTATTTGAGTGTGAGGGCAGGGTTTTGAGGCACAATATTACAAAATCTGAATGTGATATCAATAAATAATGCTCTCAAATTGACATATCACTCTCTTGAATAAAGATAGGAAAAAAGCTCCATATTTATTTTAACTGATCTGCTGAATTTATCAACTGTCTCTGTTACAGGGCCTGCCAGGCCCTCCAAGCCCTCCTTTTCCTCCGTCTCCTCCTCCCCCCAGGTAAGAGATTATTCCACATGTTTGATTAACAGACATAATATACATTAAAATAACAAAGACAGTCAGTCTTGGGGCTCAACAAATGACTGTTGAGAAGCCATGTTGTGTAACTCTCTCCTTTCTTTGTGTTTCTCTCTGTCCCCAGACCAGACACACAGGCCTGAGAGATTAAACACCAGCCTCATGGACCAAGGAGTGGATGTGATAATATTGATAAGTGATCGATATTAAGCTTACTGAGCTACTGCCATGTGATCATGTATCTGCTGCATCTCTCTCTCACACACACACACACACACACACACACACACTGCTCTGATTGTATCTTGTGTTTAAGAAAACAGCACTGTTAGTGAATGACTTCAAACAAAATGTATTGGTATTATGCTCCATAGTTTTGCTGCCAGCAGCTACATGTACTAGAGTCAACAGTGAGTGACAGAGAATCATTCACTGCTGTGCTGAATAAAGAGCTCACATTGTTTGACAGCATGTGTTCCACTACAAGATCTACACATGTCACAGTCACAATAAAATGTCTTCCTGATTAAAAACAATCAAAAGCACAAAGTTTTGTGTTTCTTGGTCTCTTGTTTTTTCCCAGCTGGTCTCTGAGTAGTGGACAAATCAAATGGGAAACATTCAGGCAAATCTTAAAAAACATATAAAACTGCAATGATTTAACTTAAAGATCTAACTTTAGGCATTTATGGGCATAAGGAGGATGATCACAGTGTTTCATCATTTTGTAACAACTGGCGAACCAGGTGAGAGTGGACTCACGATTCTGGAGACAGTTTTGGTAAAATATCACATTCTTCTCTGGTCAAAAGGTTGGTTTGGCTCACAGAGGGACAATCAGTGGGGGCAAACAAATCCAATAGGGATGAGGCAGAGGCAGTCAACAGGCAAACCCAGGGAAACGAAAGGCTGGAGTGTTAGACACACAACAAGACACACAACAAGCTAAGACAAACTGGCACTGAGAGAAAACAAACACACACACACACACACACACACACACACACACACACAAAATACTCAGGTGAGGGGAAGGATAAGGAGACACAGGTGAGGCTAATCAGGGCGGGACAGACAATTAGACACAGGCGATGTCATCAAAAGGGAGAGAAAACACAGAGGCAGGAAGTGAAGTGATCTGAAACTAGCACTGTGTTTCAAATCGTGTACTTCTGTACTTACACTTAATATTTTGAGTGCATAAGTGTGTTCACAGTGAGAAGTATGGAAAAATGCAGTGCACTGTGAGTACCTGGATGGTGCACTCAAAACGGTCAAAAAGTTGAGTGTGGAACTATGGACACTTCTCGCACTCAATGGTCAAATACATTTGTTTTTTGCACTAAGCACCCAACCCCTATACTGTTGTCGGGTATAAGCCAGCAGTATGTTTATTGGGTTAATTTAGCAGTCTGTAATGATTTGGTACTGCGGACACACCATAGGAGATGTGACTTTCAAAGTAAAACAGGAAACACCCAAGTTCGAAAATTCCATTTCATTGTTGGGGGGGGGGCAGACAGAATGACACACTGACAGTTTCCGTGATTATGTACAGCATACCATACCATGACTTAGTCATACCAAAAATTAGGGGAAAAAAACAACAACATTCGGCCACAGGGGGAGCCACAGCGATCGGTTGCATTTTAGCCATTTTGAAGCCATTTTTTTTTTGTTATAGCGCCACCCAGTTGCCAATTTGAGTTAAATTTCTCCAGTCACCTTGAGGCGTCCTGCTCTACATTTTTTTTTACATTTTTTCCCAGATGGTCTCTGAGTAGTGACAAGGATCAAAACTGTGCTTTCCTAAACTGAAGATTTACATTTTCATTTGAGCAGCTCATTCACTTTTGCATGGTGAATATAGTGAACCTGGGTTGGCTTCCATTTTGTCATTCAAGCAGCAACTAAGAACTTGAGACATGTAGTCACAGTCTGTGAGTTATATGTCATAGCTGGGGTGGGCAGAGAAGGTGATGCTGATCAGCACATCTGGGATATGCTGTACGATGTATTAGTGTGTTCAATGTTTGACATTCACACACAACTTCAACAGTGTATCCCACCATTGTCAGAGTCTGTGTTTCATTCTGAGCTGTTGACTCAGGCTTTCACTGAAAGGACGTGCATGTGCATTTGTAGGACAGCCAATAGGAACGCTCTCTCTCTCTGAAATGACCTGTGATTGGTCATGGAAGTCTTCAGTCACGTGCTAGATTTTCTTAAGCCAGAAAACTCAAGAGGAGTAAAAGTCTAGTTTTCACAGTCTCCAAGTTTATTATGGGATTTTTGGCAAATGGCGTCAAAATAAATCTGACTACCCCAGCTTTAACTGCAAACAGATTTCTTTCTTTAAGCCCCCAAATTCATCAGAAAATCAAAGCAGAGATCTCATGAGGGTTCTGGATAGACTGTATGAACACATCTGTGCAAAACAGGGTGGTTTTGCCACATATTTTAAAACAACATCATCAGATTGAGAGGTTGTAGAACACTATGGAGTTTATGTGGCCTCAAGCACAAAAGTTATTTTATTATGTAACGTAATTTGTCTGTAAACCTGCTGGGATACTTTTATCAGGAAATGTTGGAGGACAGACTGCAGGGTAAGGAAGCAGATATATCAGTTAAAGACCCCAGAGGTCCAGATTACAGTTAAATTGGTTCTGTGCTTAAACAAACAATTTTAAATTGCACATGTGCGTGTGGATGGGTGATCATGTATCTACACACACCCTCTGAATTTCTTTCCCTTTCTCATCATGACAGTGGTTGGTTGGCAGTAGGTATATAAAGACGTGTGTGTTTAACAGCTGTGTCAAACTCTGTTCATCAGCCATGGACAAAAGTGTGCTGCTGGTCCTGTTGTGTCTGCAGGTTTTCCTGCTCATCACAGCCTTCACTTCTACTGATGCAGCTGCTGTGGTGAGAGATGATCAGCTGCCTCCTGATCAGGTAAAAACATCCACTGACTGTAAGAAGCTTCTCGTATTGTCACAATGTGCTGGTTTAACATTGTGTTCTCTCACCTTTAAAGTCATCGAATGTTTCACTGCTATGTTCAGTATCAACATGTCCTCGTTATGTTAAAAGGAAATGTCATCTGGCTGACATTATGTGTTCTTCTCAACTATTTATTGTTACTAAAAAAGTGTTCAAACATAATGTCTGTGAGACAGGGTTGCATTAAAAGGAGCCAAACTACGTACATGAAGAATTAAGTTGTTTTCTAAGAGGAGTTTAGACTCAGTTTTGATCACCAGATGGATCAGTCATCATATTATTGTTTTCTAGCATTTTATTTTCTATCATTTTAAACATTTAATTTTCTATGGTTAAAGCTATAAAAGAACATTTTTCCCTGGTCTAACACGCATCTTTTTAAATAAGTTTAAGTACTGTGTATGTATAAACTTATTTTTACAAAGTATTTCTTTTTAACAAGTACAGATGAAACCACCACAAATATCACTTTAATACTGACACGATTAAACTTTTTTAATTTTAATTTTCATACATTCTTCCACATTAACAATGTCACTGTACCCCGTAATTATTAAATACTTGTAACCATTAAAGTACAAGTGTAATTTAGGCTGTTTCTCAGTCCCTGTTAAACACAACCTGTTACCTTCTTATTCCCTAAACTCTTCCCTGCATTTACATTTTTGGCCCACTGTATGTCTCCAGTATTTTACTGACACCCTATATGAACTAAATATTCACACTGTGCTGGCTGTAATCTAAAGCGTTATTCAAAGAGTTTGTTCTGTTTTAATTTGCCGTTTGATTTTCATTCATTTGTTGAGAGCTGAAACCTGTAATTTGTTATAGGTGGAGAGGGGAAATGGAAACACAGAAGAGAGATATTTCCAGGCTGGCTCTTACCCAGGAGGAACTGGAGTGGCAGTTAAGACCAAACCTTAATGCAGAGTTTATTCCTTTCCATATTATAATTACATAACAGATTCTTCCAGAATGTGTCTCAATAAACAGTTGCTAAAGATCCTTACTGTCAGATTTCAATATTCTAATTAGCTCATTATTAAGCAAGTTGTATCAATAATAGTTCTTAATGTTTGGTTATTTGTTATTTACAAATATATTTATTTATGGAGCTTTTTTCCTATCTTTATTCAAGAGAGTGATATGTTAATTTGAGAGCATTATTCATTGATTTCACGTTCAGATTTTGTAATATTGTCCCTCAAAACCCTGCCCTCACACTCAAATAGCCTCTGCTTGCGCTTAGATCTACTGTTTCTGCTCAAACTGTGTGCTCGCACTCAGATACCATGTTGCTTGCACAGATTTCCTGCTCCAGCTTCAGCTCTTCTCCTCGCCCTCAAGCTGTTTCTGCGCGCTCATGGAATTTCTGCTCTCAGATTTCTGCCCTGCTCTTGGATTTTTTTTGTGTGACAACCCTATCAAAATCCCCCAACCAATAGGGCGGGTACTCCTTAACTGCGTTGAACCAGAATCGAGAAACGCAATCTGTAACACTTTCCAGCCCTGCCATGAGGGAAGACAAAAACATTATTAGGAAGAAAGAGGACATTTCTCTTTCTTTGAGAACGTTAAAAATAAAGTTAGGCTTTGCTGACGGCTTCCAGACTCATTTTAAAAAGGAGAAGAGAGAGAGAGAGAGAGAGAGAGAGAGAGAGAGAGAGAGAGAGAGAGAGAGAGAAGCAGTGGTCGAGCGAGCTATAGAATGGATGAGGAGAGCGAGCATTGGTAGCAAGAAAGTGAATGAGAGGAATAAAACATAAATTTCTGATTGTTTCACGGCAGTTACAAATAGACATGTCCACAACCAAACCTCCGCAACCGTGATCACTATAAGTGGTTTCCACTGTATATACACACACCATAAGTTAGTTGTGTTTTTAAAACGTAGTAGCTCATTGAATTTACTTCTGTTTTCTACTGTCTTAATGTTTTAGATAAGTTATTTACTTTTGCTGTTGGTACTTTTCCCATTCCCAAACACTAAAATACAGAAATAAATAAACGCAGCGGCGTCCATTCTGTTGTTAGTTGTTGCTTAGCAACAGTGTTCACATAATGTACAACTCTTGCAAGATAACCATATTATCATGGATGTATTCTTGTGCCGCAAATATGACTTTATCAATTCAATCTGAAGGAAGTAATAGCACCATTAAAAGAAAAAAAAAACTACTTACTTGAGGTCCTTGACTTTGACGGCCCATGTTGGCCAGCAATCCGCTATTATACTGTATGCGGCTATTATAGTAAAAAAATACAGGCGCACATGTGTAAATTAACAGTCCCTTTATTCCAAAAGTTGTAAAGAAAGCAAGGGAAGAACATTTCATAATGAATGGATAAATGGATAAACGCGGTTAAAGAGTACCCGCCCGGATGGGACGCTTTAAGACTAAAGTGAGCGCGCCCGCAAGGAGGCAGGGATTGTTTTATTGGTCAACAATAAACCTGGCGTTCTATTGGTTGGAGGATTTTGACACGGTTGTTACACAAAAAAATCCAAGAGCAGGGCAGAAATCTGAGAGCAGAAATTCCACGAGCGCACAGAAGCACCTTGAGGGCGAGGAGAAGAGCTGAAGCTGGAGCAGGAAATCTGTGCAAGCAACATTGTATCTGAGTGCGAGCACACAGTTTGAGCAGAAACAGTAGATCTAAGTGCAAGCAGAGGCTATTTGAGTGCGAGGGCAGGGTTTTGAGGGACAATATTACAAAATCTGAATATGAAATCAAAAAATAATGCTCTCAAATTGACATACCACTCTCTTGAATAAAGATAGGAAAAAAGCTCCATATTTATTTTAACTGATCTGCTGTTGTAGAATTTATCAACTGTCTCTGTTACAGGGCGTTCCAAGCCGTCCAGGCCTTCCAGGCCTTCCAGGCCATCCAGGCCCGCCAGGCCCACCAGGCCCGCCAGGCCCTCCAGGCCCTCCAGGCCCTCCAGGCCCTCCAAGCCCTCCAAGCCCTCCTTTTTCTACGTCTCCTCCTCCCCCCAGGTAACAGATTATTCCACATGTTTGATTAACAGACATAATATACATTAAAATAACGAAGACAGTCAGTCTTGGGGCTCAACAAATGACTGTTGAGAAGCCATGTTGTGTAACTCTCTTCTTTCTTTGTGTTTCTCTCTGTCCCCAGACCAGACACACAGGCCTGAGAGATTAAACACCAGCCTCATGGACCAAGGAGTGGATGTGATAATATTGATAAGTGATCGATATTAAGCTTACTGAGCTACTGCCATGTGATCATGTATCTGCTGCATCACGCACACACACACACACTGCTCTGATTTTATCTTGTGTTTAAGAAAACAGCACTGTTAGTGAATGACTTCAAACAAAATGTATTGGTATTATGCTCCATAGTTTTGCTGCCAGCAGCTACATGTACTAGAGTCAACAGTGAGTGACAGAGAATCATTCACTGCTGTGCTGAATAAAGAGCTCACATTGTTTGACAGCATGTGTTCCACTACAAGATCTATACATGTCACAGTCACAATAAAATGTCTTCCTGATTAAAAACAATCAAAAGCACAAAGTTTTGTGTTTCTTGGTCTCTTGTTTTTCCCAGCTGGTCTCTGAGTAGTGACAAGGATCACAGCTGTGCTTTCCTAAACTGAAGATTTACATTTTCATGTGAGCAGCTCATTCACTTTTACATGGTCGCCCTGTGTACAAAGCAAATTCCAAACATTCAGGCAAACTGTTAAATATATAAAACTGCAAATAAAAGATAAGAATAAACTCAGGAAAGATACAGAAGTGCATTAAACGTGCATTTAATTTAGGCATTCAGTGGACATACGGAGAAAGCTGGAATTAATGACAATAAAGTTCTGATGCATGATAATATATACAGATAGTACAAACACTGTAGTTGTGTTTAAAGGTAAACTATGCAGGATAATACAAACGTGATCCCTCTCAGTCATCACTTATGACCCACTTAAAGTGTGTGGAGGTGTTTTTATCTGCAGAGACTCTGCCGTCTGCCTGTAATTTGTTATTTTCTTCTAATGTTGCTGTGTTTGTGACGTTCCTGAGCACAGAGTGCAGGTGAGGTCGGGACTTTCTAAAAAGGTAGCGACCAGGTGACAGACTGTAAGCTGTATGCATCCAAAAGGAAGCTACGAAAACTGCGTACACAGTGCTGAAAAAAAAAAAAAAATACTAATATGGTATTATGTTCTCTATAAACCTGTATGTGCAAAACAGGTTGGTTTTGTCACATATTTTAATACAACATCAGATTGAGAGGTTGTAGAACATCAGAGTTTATGATATTTTAATACAACATCAGATTGAGAGGTTGTAGAACATCAGAGTTTATGTGGCCTCAAGCACAAAAGTTATTTTATTATGTAACGTAATTTGTCTGTAAACCTGCTGGGAAACATTTATCATGAAATGTTGGAGGACAGACTGCAGGGTAAGGAAGCAGATATATCAGTTAAAGACCCCAGAGGTCCAGATTACAGTTAAATTGCACATGTGCGTGTGGATGGGTGATCATGTAACTACACACATCCTCTGAATTTCTTTCCCTTTCTCATCATGACAGTGGTTGGTTGGCAGTAGGAATATAAAGACGTGTGTGTTTAACAGCTGTGTCAAACTCTGTTCATCAGCCATGGACAAAAGTGTGCTGCTGGTCCTGTTGTGTCTGCAGGTTTTCCTGCTCATCACAGCCTTCACTTCTACTGATGCAGCCGCTGTGGTGAGAGATGATCAGCTGCCTCCTGATCAGGTAAAAACATCCACTGACTGTAAGAAGCTTCTCGTATTGTCACAGTGTGCTGGTTTAACATTGTGTTCTCTCACCTTTAAAGTCATCAAATGTTTCACTGCTATGTTCAGTATCAACATGTCCTCATTATGTTAAAAGGAAATGTCACCTGGCTGACATTATGTGTTCTTCTCAACTATTTATTGTTCCTAAAAAAGTGTTCAAATGTCTGTGAGACAGGGTTGCATTGAAAGGAGCCATACTACGTACATAAGAATTAAGTTGTTTTCTAAGAGGAGTTCAGACTCAGTTTTGATCACCAGATGGATCAATCATCATATTATTGTTTTCTAGCATTTTATTTTCTATCATTTTAAATACTTAATTTTCTATGGTTAAAGCTATAAAAGAACCTTTTTCCCTGGTCTAACACACATCTTTTTAAATAAGTTTAAGTACTGTGTATGTATAAACTTATTTTTACAAAGTATTTCTTTTTAACAAGTACAGATGAAACCACCACAAATATCACTTTAATATGTACCCCGTAATTATTAAATACTTGTACCACACAACTTGTTACCTTCTTATTAACTATTCCCTGTATTTACATTTTTGGCCCACTGTATGTCTCCAGTATTTTACTGACACCCTATATGAACTAAATATTCACACTGTGCTGGCTGTAATCTAAAGCGTTATTCAAAGAGTTTGTTCTGTTTTAATTTGCAGTTTGATTTTCATTAATTTGTTGAGAGCTGACACCTGTAATTTGTTATAGGTGGAGAGAAGAAATGGAAACAGACATAAAGAAAATTCTCTGGGAGGCTCTTACCCAGGAGGAACTATACTGGCACATCCACTGGTGGGACCAAACTTTCAATGCAGAGTTTATTCCTTTCCATATTATAATTACATAACAGAATCTTCCAGAATGTGTCTCAATAAACAGTTGCTAAAGATCCTTACTGTCAGATTTCAATATTTTAAATAACTCATTATTAAGCAAGTTGTATCAATAATAGTTCTTAACCCAGTTGTGCCCAAATTTTTCTCAATGTTTTTATGCATATAATCATGTTAACTGAGTCCCATATGAACATGTTCTGAAGTTATTTCCTCCATTTTGTGCTCTCTGTTCTAGAAAATTTCATTTAAATATTTGGCAGTTATAGTTGCCGGTGGCACATACCTTGTATCTACCCCTCTAATGATGAAAAGTGAATTAGAGCACAAAAAACAACATGTAATTATTATTTAAAACAAGTGTGAGAACAATTTAATTCATGAATTTTGTCATCAAAAAACTTAAATATTTTTTAAAAACTTCAACAACCTTCAACACCATGAATGACCAACCCACCAACAACCCATAAACACACCTCCAAAAATTGCTACTTTCCTTTCTCCTCTCCCACCTTACTGTATCTCTTTTGGGTTTTATGATTTGTGATACATCTTGAAGCACTTTACGTGCAGTGCAACACCACATTTTTCACCACATTGTTATCCTTCTCACTAGTGGCACTGATGTTGCTTGTCTCTCCAGACAGACTTTCTGAGGTAGAACAGTGAGCCTGGTTTCCATCAGCCTATTTAGATGTGCATCTAGAAGTATCATAACGGAAAATTATGATGGAAACGCCAAAATTCGAATTAAAATCCCCTGATTCGCACAAACTAAAATACGCTCGCTTTAGCCGGGTTTTGGTTGATTCGAAAAAATGTTGATTCACAAAACGGGGGATGGAAAAAGTTATGTTCGAATTAAGTCATACGTAGCGCACTTTTACCCCAACCGCTTCCGGTGTTTCCGGTTCACTCACAAGGCAACAACATGGCGGAAAACAACAACACAAGACTTGTGTGGACGGAGGACGAAATAAGAACATTTCTAGCCTTAATAAGGCGGTAACGCATTTACAAGCTGGTTGCCAACCACCAGAAAACATAGAAGAAGAAGAATGCGAGACTTGTTTTGTTTCCGGTTTTGCGGAAAACTCGCGCAAGTTCATAGTTTTCACCAAAGTCCGTACATTTAATTGAAACACACAGGATTCGTATTTCTTTTAATGCATATTTCCCAATGATTCGAATCACTTTTGGATGGAAACATAGCTACTCAGGTTCTTGTCCATCATCAGTGATGGGTAGTTGCATGTCACCATCAGACACAAAGCAGTCTCCTTTGAGCAGCCTAGACGGTAGGCGTTTGGGATCACAGGCCACATAATCATCAGAAAAATCGCTGTCAGTCTGTTTGGTGGGCATTATTCTCAGACTCTGGCACAACTGAAATGCTTGTGATTTTTGCAGAGGGATCATCTGCATCAAGGATGTCCAAAACCTCTGCCAAAGTATACCTCTCTAATCCTCCTGGTTTATCTCTGTGGAAAACATGAAAGAGTTTGCTCCCATGGCCACTGGGGGCCACCATTTTGTGAAATTAACGCAATTTGAAATGGATATTTTTTACCAAACAATTCCAATTCTATATCCCTGTTCATGTACAATAGTGTTAAAGGTGTTCTCCCTGTATTTGACATCATTCAGTCCTTCTAATCTACCACAGAGTGCAACACAGTCAGCGCGAACATTGGCAGCGCTAATAGCTAGCTAGTTAGTTAGCTAGGTAGTTAGCTAGCACTAGCTACCAAACACTAGTAATGTTGGTTACCAAATGTTAAAGCTAACACTATCAAAAACTGTATTGTTACCAAATATTAGCCCTTTATAATGTTGGTAATGTTATCTAACATTATTATCTACTGACAAGGTATGTGCCCACCGGCAACAATAGTTGCCGCTTGGACAAATGATTGCGTACAGAAAAAACTATACATCCAATGTAATATTTTTGTTGTTTGGATGATTCTAGAGACTTTCATGATTAAGTAGATATATATATGTCAACAAAAAACATATTGTTATAATATGAAAATCACCTTTTCTTGTGGGGGTTTGTCGTCGCCATGCCCTCAGTGAGATGGGTCAGGAACTCAACAACGGCATGTCACATGAAGTATGTGGAAACTTAATTTTTTTTCTTAATATGATTTTCTAAGGTGTCTACTCACATATCATTGATATATAACATGTATAGTATTTAGAAATGTATTTATAAGTGGAAAATGACAAGCATACACTTTGGCAACTATTGTTGCCGGTTGGCTTAAATGCGTTTTTTCCTATCTTTATTCAAGAGACTGGTATGTCAATTTGATAGCATTATTTGTTGGTCTCGGTCTCTCTGTCTCTCTGTCTCTCTGTCTCTCTCTCTCTCTCTCTCTCTCTCTCTCTCTCTCTCTCTCTCTCTCTCTCTCTCTCTCTCTCTCTCTCTC